>NC_141618.1:53878060-54180560 GCF_047967505.1 Dipteris shenzhenensis | reverse complement strand
AATATCATCAATATAGACCAGGTAGAATTCATGATAGGCTCCAAAAATAGAATCCATGAATTTTTGGAATTCTACCAGAGCAGCCTTCAGGTCGAAGGGGAGAACATTCCACTTAACCCCTGGGGGACAACAAAACCAGTCTTGTGGCGATCTTCGGGGATCAAGCCAATTTGGCAAAACCCTGCTTTAAGATCAAATTTGGAAAAGATAGAAGATCCTGCAATCTTCTTCATTAAATATTCCTTATTGAGAATGGGATAAGAGACGGATATAAAACACTTGTTGAGAGGTTTATAATTAATATAATAACCAATTTCTTTTGGCCACGGTCTTGCTCAAAATGTTTGTTGACATAGAAAGCAATTGCAGCCCACATTTAGAATGGGAATGATAGATCAGGCCCATATCCAAAAGTTCTTGTATTTCTTGGTTGTAGAGGATACGATCTTCTTGGGTGAATCCATAAGGACTTTCTTTGAGGGTTTTGAATTATTCTTCAAAGGAGTGATACTTGATGCTGAGATATTTCTTTAAACGCCAAGGGGGCTTCACTTACTGCAATCTTGAATAAAATTTTGTTGCATTTCTTAAAGGAAAGACAGCATGAGCAAAGTGTGCTGGGAGGTTCTCAGGCACTTCTGCTGGTCTTCATGGATAAGACCTTGTATATATTCATCAAGCTTGGGTCCTGTGAGGGGACTTTGTGCATCATTCGGAGGACTAAAAGGATGAGAAGGACTAGGAGAGGATGTGGGAGTATCAACACATTCAAGAGGGGGATCTGTGTAGTCAAGAGTGAAAGGAGAAGAACATTGATGAACAATCTGTAGGTCACTCAGGAGTGGCTTGAGTACTTTCTTGAGTTGTTCATAGGCTAGGAGTCTTACAAGGGTTCCTTTAATGGTGAGGACCATTTCGGTGGTAGAGAATCCAAAAGGAAGATGTCGATTAAGAAAATCATTACCTATGACCATATCAACTCCTTGAGATTCAAGCTGATGGAAGTTGATGGTGGTAGACTGGCCTTCGAGGGAAATAGGGACTTTAGAGGCAAAGCGCTTGCAGGATATCACACCACCGTCCATGGTAGAGCCACGCATTTGGTCATATGTAGGTAATTCAGATCAATAAGGTGGAGGAAGTGCTCTATATTTACAAATATTAAACCCAAATCCAGTATAAAGCATTCATTGTTATAACCACACATGTTATATCCCAAGAAAACAACCCATCCAGCAACATATTGAATGAAATATCAAGACAAACATGAGTGACAACCCTCCACGAATGGCATTGTTTGGTGTCAGAGTGACAATTTAGATAACAAAAATCAAGAACCTCACTAGGATCTACAAATATTACAAGCAGTACCTACTTTTTGTCAATAACATTCTCCTGTGGCTCATCTCCACAAGATGATGAGAATGATCTGATGCACAATTCAAGACACAAATAAAAAACACTTTATCTAAAGCATTATTCCATTGCCTCTTGGTGTGGCATATTCTTGTGCAATGCAATGTATCATTATTAATTCATATAACATCACATGCATGTATTTGTGTCATAAAATTACATATGTGTTTATAAAATATACACATACTTGAAATAACATTCCATGCACGTGCTAGTAATGCATACACATTCACACACTCATGCATGATGCTAGATCATTAGATAATGGTATCGACAACAGTAATGTTAAATCACTAGTCCCTTCAATTAGTATGATTTCTATTCTTATGCTTTCTCCATTGCTTAGGGGCTAGAAAATTATCTAGCAATGCATATTTAAGGACCTCAAGTAGTGCCTTGATTTGTTGATCAAGGGCTTGAAGTGAATGTATCCTGGGTAATCTCATAGAGTCCACTCAAGGTGGGTTCTCCCATTTTAGCCCCACTTTATGGGCATGGTAAGCGAATATGGAGAGACATCAGGAAAAAGTAGTTGTACATTGACCAACCAAGTTTTCATGGGATTATGGATTGGGGAAGCAAGTTGGGTGAAGAAGTCATGGAGTGAGAAAGCACTAGCAGAGGGAATACAATGACCAGACGCACCTGCTTTTGTAGAAAGGGAGTAGAGCTTACACTGTGTGAGATGCTCAGTAGGGAGTGGAAGGGGATGGAAACAAAGGTGGGTGGGATGGGTGGTGTTGGAAAGGGGGGCTGAACCTGCTGTGTGTGTTGGAAGGGAGGGGAGAGCAATTGAGAGCTAAGCAAATGTGAATAGCCCACACTGTGGGTTTTTTCACCTTGGCTTTCGTCAATATATACTGACGAAATCCATCAATATATACCACTAAATTTAAAATACAAAATGTCGGTATATAACAATGAAATAAGGCATGTCATCGGTATATACCGACGAAACAGGTTATAAGGAGGGGTACGGGAGATGTTTTTGGCCAGGGATGCCACATTTGGGCTTCCACTTGATGAAGTGTTGTTTTTTTTAGAGTTGTATATATGGAAAGAGTATCCAAAAGCTCATCGGATGAGGGGCTACTGCTTGGGAGCACGATGTGGTGAAGAGAGAGATTGATTTGTTCTTGCACATGTTGCAAGCGTAGAGCTCGACCTTTATCATCCAAAAATTTATAGAAGGGGTGTACATAGTTGATAAAAATCCATAGGTAGGGGATTTTTTAGTACCCCTTGATCGCATGTGCTATATGGAGTTTTTATATAGTGGCCCCTCTAAGAGATCCACTTGGTGCTCAAGACTTGGCTCAAGATGAAACCATTGATGTAAATCTTATGGATTGATTCTTGTACCATCAAGAAGACTTTTTATTTTTAGGCCTTCCACATTTTTAATGCTATTATGTACATTTTTATATTAATTTCACCATGAATATATGAGCATTTCAATCTCAAACTTGATGTGTGCACTTTTACATTTTTCTTTGAATCACTTTACAAACAACGTTTTGTAATTTCATCAGTATATGCCAGTGTCAGTATATACCAACACTGTCAGTATAACATGAGTTAAAAATTTCATACAACGTTGGTATACACTGATGTTGTGTTTCATCTCAGTATATACAAACGAAACATAGCGTTCGTATATACCGATATTTTTTCAAATGTTTAAATGCCCCGCCATGCATACCGATGTTTTTCTGCTCGCATCCATGAAACATCGATACCAAAATGTCAGAAAGTGCCCGTGGTGTTGTAGTGTAGGTGGTCTCTCATCCAGATCATTCAAATCCAAGGTGTTGGTATGTGATCCAAGTTGCTTCTTGAAGTAGACAAAATTGTAAAGATAGGGATGTGGATACGGAGATGCTACCAATGGATTTAATTAATCCCAATAGATCTAGGGAAGAAGATGATGTTAGCCCTCTCTACTCTGAAGACTAACTCGAAACGCACTACTGCGACAGATTTACATGCATAATCGAACTTCAGAACTGCGTATGAAAATTCATAGAGTAGAACAGTGATCGACAGAATCATTCATGATAAAACAATAAGATAGATGCAATAGAATATCTGTATTACACTTCTCCGAGCACCGTACTCTCTGATACATAACAATGTTCCTCTTCTGATCACACTGATCCTTGCTCCGATCCTCATCAATGAGCCCCCTGAATGATCGCTCTCTTCTCTTTTATCTAACCGGCACACATAACTCCTTCACGGTTGCCGTGACGGTTGCCGTGCCTCGTCAGTTCTCCGCCTGGTCCTAGAACTTCCATCTTTTCATATCTCACTATAAACTAGATACAACGTATTAATGATAATAATCTAAGGACTCCCCCCCTAGTTCCTCTTTGCGGTTGCTGCTTTTGCCCTTAACACTTGGCACTCCCGGTGAATCGGATTCCGGATCCGCATCCGAACCCACCGGTTCTCCGCTACGGTTCATCCTCGACGTCGCCACCGTCATCGTCCGCCACCGCCGCTGCTGCCGCTGCCGCCGCCGGAACTGCTGGAGCCGCCGGCGCCGGTACTTGTACTGCCGGAGCCGCTTGCGCCGGTCGAAGTAAAGGTAGCTGCTGCGGGTTGAGAGCATGGGCATCCACAAAAATTTGGAGCTGTCCATAGAAAGGTGGTGCCGCCGCCCCCGCCTGCTGAGCTACTGCCGCCATCCGATGAATATAGCGGCATGCTGTCCGCAGGTCGACCAACATAGCTGCTCTCTCAACATGACTCGTTCTCCGCAGCTGTTGTAGCTCCTCTTCATGCAGTCGGGTCTTCTCAGATAGAGCGAGTTCGAGATCGGTTACCCGCATACTGCGATCTGCTTTCTTCGCCACACCATCCATTCGTTTCATTACCCGCCCCAATTCCTTGGTTTGGGCACCTGTTGATTGTTCTGCCGTAGTAGCTCTGATCTTCAGCAGATCTGCCATGAGGCTCTTCACCTCAACTTCATGTTGATGGTGCTCTTCTTTCCGGGCGAGCTTGAGTGCCAACAGCTGAGATCTGGCATCGTCACACTGCTGTTGCACCACCGCGACGTGTTCTTTCAGCTGCAAAAAGTGCCTTGCGTCAAAGGATTCCCCGTCCGCTGGCTCCGGAAAAGCTGCCACAAAAGCGGCTGCTGCGTCCGCTTGGGGTCGTGGCTTCATTGCGGGAACCTGTGCGATCTCGGGTCTTTTTCCTCTGGCCTTCGCTCTTCGGAGGGCTTCTTCCAGTTCGGCGATCCGTTTGACATAGCCTTCGGAAGAATCCACCGGTCTCGCCGCTGTCTGCTTCCCGAGAGTATTTGCCGATGTAGAACTTCCACCCTCCAGTTGTGCCGCAGTTTCCGTCACCGGTACTGGTGGTAAAAATGCTGTTCCTGCGCCCCCTCCCGCCGGATCATCCTCATCCCTCCGGGCCAACCGTCGATCGAGAGGCCTGCAAGCCCGCTCCAGCTCTACTCGCAATTGATGTTGATGATCAAGAAAAATACCCTGCATCTCTGCGACGAAGGCTTCCGATAAATCCAACAAAAGTGCCTCGTCCAGCATGCGTGTAGAGCTAGAGGGTTGCCGGTACCCCATCACTTCCGCTTCCAACAACTGCACCCTGGCGGTCGCAGTTGTAGCCTTCTCCGTCAATTGTTCCGTCAGCCGCAGGTGTTCTTGAGTTTGGGCGACAATCGCCGTCCTTGCTTCCTCCATATCCTGCTGTCGCCGTGCATCCATCTGTTGGAATTGTGACAACTGCTCCTGCAGCTGTTGATTGCGTTCGAGCAGCCTGGCATTTTCCTGGCGCAACCTCGCCTCATTCTCCTCCAGCTGCCCCTTCTGAAAACATTGGAGCAAGCGCTCCGCCAACCGTCGTGCCGTGACCATATCATATGTCTCCACCGGCGGAGATAGCTGCAGCTCACCACTCCCCCTTGGGACTACACGGGTTTCCTCCTGACATGCCTGTCTCCCCGAACTGTCCTCCCGAGTGTGGACTGAGCTTTCCCCTTGCAAGGCCTCCGCTTCCGGGCGGGTTTTCTTCAACATTGCTCCTTCCGGCACAAGAGCCAACTTTCTTTTCAATAAACTGGCCATGCGGCTCGATGTTGCTGAGACCGCGGGCCTACTCCTCTGGCTGCCCTGTGGAACTTCTGCCGAAACCACCACCGCAGGTACTATCGCCGTAACCTCCACCGCAGGTACTACCGGAGTCACCTGGTTCCTTGGCGTCAGAGCTCCCTCCGTTGTTGATCTTGCTGGTTCCACCTCCTTGGACTCCTTGTCCGAAGCATCGTCTGTGGACTCCTCCACCTCCACATACGACCCTGGGACTACCGGTTCCGCATCTGGTCCGAACAAAAGAAATAAGACTTGCCCCATCCGGGATGTTGCCGTTGGCTTCAAGAGCTTCTTGGCCACCTCCAGAATTCTGTCCGCCATCAGCTTCGCCCAGGGAACCGGTTTCCCTTGCTCCGCCCTCTGGAAATAGGTAAACTGGGCCTGTCCCAGTAGCTTTGCTTTCACCTTCTGCCAGAGTGCCTCCGCAATAAACTTGTAGCATGTCTTCTGCGAAGCATCCAGCTTCTTCATGTTGTACTCCCCCTTGCAACCTGCGCCGAGAGCTGCCTCCATGGCACTGCTGGTAAGCTTCGTGACTTTGCATGGACCATCCACCGGCAAGTGCAACCGGGCCGCTACCAGCTCCTTGCACAAGGTGAAAGTCTTTCCATACACCACGACCTTGCCCCCGCGTGCAAGCTGCGCCAAGATATCTTGCGCCAATGGATGAACTGGTGTCGTAGCCCATGGCAAACCCGCAAACTCCACCAGACGAGTTCGTGTCAGCCAAGACTGCACAGCCTCATCCCCAACAGGTAACGGATTGATCAGATGGAAGACCACCATAGCGGCGAGAAGCTGGGATGCGAGGGAGAAGAGTTCTGGAAAACAAAGAGTCAGAAATAAGCCCCCTTTTGCTTCCAAATTGCCTTTTGGATGCCCTGGTGAACTCCTTGTTTGCATGCAACGATCAAGTGTCCCATCATCCTGATAAAAGCCCCACTTCGAAGATTCAGTAGATTGCATGGCGGCGTCCTCGCTCCGCAACACGAAGCTTTGCTCCCACCGTTTCTCGGAATAAAGTGAGTGATACCACACGTGCGTACTAATAGCCCCCATCATCGGTTTCTCCACCGAAATGGCTACAAATGCATTTGAAATGATCTTCACAGGTGGTATCTCCGGAAATGGGTAAGGTGGCATGGGCCCTGTATATGGTCGGAGACGAAATCCATTTACCGGCTTCTGCAACAGCTCCCCCTGTAGTGTTCCTAATCGGAACGTGCCGTCACCATAACGCTCCACCACCCAATACGGACCTCCCCACCGTAACTTCAGCTTACCCGGATGCGGACCCATCCGAGTGTTAAACAATATCACGGCATCTCTCCGTTTGAAGGTCTTCTTCTTTGAATGACGGTCCACCCAGACCTTCCGTCTGTCCTGGACTACCTGTGCAAGATACGCACTGTTGAACCGCTCCTCACCCAGCCGATCCAGCTGTTCAATCCTCCGGTCTACGGACTCGTCCCAGCCCAATTTCTCTGCCGCTGCAATCCGTAGACTCGGTACTAGGAATTCCATGGGGACCACTGCTTCAACTCCGTAAACCAACTTGAATGGCGTGAACCCCGTCGCAACCTTATAGGAAGTCCGGAACGCCCATAATGCGGAGTAAAGTTTTTCATCCCAATCTGTCCGATTTTCATTGACCAGCTTTTTCAGAATGACTAGCAACACCTTATTCGAGGACTCCGCCTGTCCGTTTGCCTGAGGATAATACACTGTGGACTTCTTATGAATGATTAGGTGCCGGGTAACCAGTTCCCGTAACACCGCATTAAGGAAATGCCCACCTTGATCCGTGACGAGCTCAACCGGACATCCGTACCGTGTCATAATGGCTTCATAAAGGAATCTGGCCACAGCCTTTGCCGAATTATCCTTCAGTGCTCTGGCCTCCACCCATTTGGTACAGTAATCCGTCGCCACCAGGATATACCGGTTACCTGTCCTCCTCGCCGGCGGCGAAAACGGACCTACAAAGTCCAGTCCCCACTTCATGAACGGTTCGAGGGCCAGTATGGGATTATGCGGCATCCGGTCCCGACCTGATGGCTGGCCCAACCTCTGGCACACATCGCATCTTTTGACGAACCTATGCGCATCCCCCATTAATGTTGGCCACCACAGACCTCCTTGGAGTACCTTCCGTCCGGTTACTTCTCCTGCGAAGTGTCCACCGCTGATTCCTTGGTGAGCCTCTTCCAGGATGACCTCCTGCTCATGTGGGTACACACACCGTCGCAACACACCATCTAGCCCCTGCTTATACAATTGGTCAGCAATGATCCGGAAGTCTCTGCTCCTCGGGTGGGTCACTCATCATATGTAACCCTATCACGTGAGTTCAACAGAAGGATATTTTTTATTTCTAAAATTTACAGAAATAAATATACATAAGGGACTATTTAAAATAATTTTGAGAAAAATTTACAGATTTGTATAGAAAAGGGGTACATTTTATTAATGAAAAATTTACATATAAGGGATTTTAGAAATAGGCCTTGAACGCACGTGGTATAGAGGGTTTATACATAGTGACCCCCCCGAGCTCTGCTCTTGAGCGCGAGCCGTTTCCGCTGGTCTCGCGACATTCCGTCGCGCATCTGGCCCGTGTCGACAAAGTGAAACATGTCGTCGTACCACGTCTTTGGAGCTGCCGGTACCACCGCCTCCAGTTCGAACAGCTGGGCATCTGAAAAATCGTCTGCCACACCCATCGGGTCTTCGCCAGATTCCAACCGCGAAAGGTAATCCGCTACGGCATGTGTACTTCCTGGTCGATGGACCACCGTGAAGTCGAACTCCTGTAAAAGCAGCATCCACCGGGCCAACTTTCCAGTGAGCTCGGGCTTGTGTACCAAATACAACAAGGCGGAATGATCCACATGAAACGTGAACCGATTCCCCAACAGGTAGTGACGAAACTTTGTTACGGAATAAATCATCCCCAATGCTTCCCGCTCCGTCGTAGAGTAATTCCGTTCGGCTTTTGACAACCTACGACTTGCATAATACACCGGTCGGAACCACTTGCTTGTCGCTTCCTGCATGAGGACACTACCAATAGCCACGTCCGAGGCATCCACGAAGACATGAAACATCTTCGTCCAATCTGGCGGCTGAACCACCGGTGCTGTCGCCAACATCAGTTTGAGCCGTCGAAAAGCTAAGTCACAAGCAGGAGACCAGACGACCGGTACTTTGTTGAGTTGGTCATACAGTGGTGTCGCCACATCTGCCAGATACCGCAGCATTCGGCTGTGCCATTTAACCTGCCCTAGGAATCTCCCGAGCTGCTTACCGTTGCCAGGAACCTTGGCCTGCCGAATCGCTTCGACCTTCGCCGGATCTACCGCAATGCCTTCCGCCGAGATAATGCAACCCAGCAGCATACCGCTGCCCACGGCGAATGCACATTTCATAGGGTTCAGACACAACCGTGCCTCCCTACACCGGGTTAAGCATTTCTTCAGATGCTCAAGGTGCTGCTTGCGACTCCCGAAAACACTGAAATCGTCCAGAAATACCTGCATAAAGATTAGTAAATAATCATCAAATATTTCTTGGACCATGCGTTGAAATGTTGCCGGAGCATTCTTTAGCCCAAATGCCATCACCAGGAAAACAAATGCTCCCCACTCCGTGATGAAGGCTATTTTCTCTCGATCTTCTGGTGCCATCTGCACCTGGTTATACCCACTGAAGCCATCCAGAAAAGAATACATCTCGTGACCTGCCACTGTATCCAGCATAGTATCATTAAATGGCAAGGGAAACGGATCCGTGATTGTCGCCGCGTTAAGCTTTCTGTAGTCAACATAGACCCGCAACTTCAAATTCTTTTTCGGAACAATCACTATTGGGGAAAGCCACGTTGCACGGTCAACCGCGGATAGATAAACCCGACCTTTAGCAGCCTGTCCAGCTCCTCCTTCACCCTCTGGGCATAGTTCGGGTTCATTCTATACCGTTGTTGCCGAACCGGTATCGCATCCTTCTGCAGATTGATCCTGTGCTGATAGAATTTGGGATCGATGCCGAGCAAATCTGTGTAGTCCTAGGCGAACACGTCTTTGAAGGATTTCAGCAATGTCTCCAATTTTCCCCGAAATCCTTTATCGAGCTTCGCACTGACACGGACGTTCTTTGGCTCCTCCTCCGTCCCGAGGTTAAGATCCAGCAGCTCGTCTTCTTTGACCCTCCGCGAGCGACGGAGTTCCTGCTCGAAAACTCTTTCCGCCTCCGCCACTCCTGCTTCGTCCGGCATGTCTCCTGTGCCTTCCGGTAGACTCCCTTCGACTGGTTCTTTCGTGGAACTGGATAACTCCTGCGTAGCCGAGGGAATCTGATGCTGATATTGCTTTAAAACGGCAACCACATCGACCTCGAACAAGCTTACCAGCTCCGTATTCCTACTGAAGTAGTCATCCTCCTCTTCGACCCCCATTCCGTCCATCATATGGATACCTTCCGCCATCGTCGGTCGGAATGGTGTCCTCAGCCCTTGTTTGGTATGTACCGAGAGCTTCAGCTTCTTTTTTCCTTTCCGAATGGTGATGCGGTTTGATTGCCAGTCTTGTTTCACACGGGCCTGCCGCAACCACGGTCTTCCGAGCAATAACGGGTATGACCCGCTAATATCCTCCATCCGGAGAATCACCGCAGCGATTTCGAACTTCACGCCGCAAACCTCCATTTTCAATCCACGGAGCAATCCTAACAGCTGCACTCTCCGTTGGTCTGCCATCCGAACGGCGAAGGGTGCTGATTCCCATTTTGTGATACCCAATGGCACCAGCATTTGTTCGGACAGGATGTTGACCCCAGACCCTCCGTCCAGCAACACCCCTCCCACACGGCTGTTCTCCAGTGTTACGGAAATTACCGGGACCGCTTCGTCAAAAACAGGAGGCTGTACTTCCGCTTCAGGCTTTGCAGATCCGTCTGACGACACTTCCATTGTTACCGCTTCCATCTCCGACTCCATCGCCCTGACTGGTTCCGTCAATTGTTTGATGAGAGAACTCCGGAAATTGGGTACCAATGCTAACAATTGCTCCATTGTCATGTGTATTTGCTGTTTCCGCAAATCCTGCCATAAATCATATGGTTCAACACCCTCCTCGCCGGTCATCAGGCTGTCCTTCTGACTGGTAGGTAGACAAGTCGCTTCTGGCTGCTCTCCTTGCAGGCGCCTTGCCACCTTCGCACCATTCTCCGTCACCGAGACTGCCTTGTCTGCGCTCGGCCTAGGTAACACCGTTGGGGTTTTCTGGACCCATTCACCGACCGTCGACCGCACCTTTTGTTGTGCCTGCCAGTCCAACGCTGTAGGTCTCCCCTTCTCTTGCGGGGCCTTGTATTCGCGCACCTTTTCCTGGGATCGTGTGACCACGAGCACATCTCCGCTCGCACTTCCTCCCACTTTGCCTTCAACAGGGACACCCGCCGGTACTTCCGGTACTTCTTCGGACGTCGGACTAGGCTCCTTGCTATCCTGTTGCTGACTGGCATCATCGCATTCGATAATCAGAACCGCATTCACTGCTGGTGTGGACTTGCCTTCTCCGGATCCCCGGATTGCTTCCTTTTCCGCCTTGTGGCGCTTGAATAATTCGCAATCTACCTTTCGATGTCTGGGTTGATTGCAATAAAAACATAGGAACGTCCGTTCCCCTGCTGGTTCATCTGCACCTGTTCCAGCCGTTCTCGGCCGCCAAGGTCTTCTCGCCGGTGCGGCTGGTACCGCGGCTGGTGCTGCGGCTGGTGCCGCAACTACCGCCGCCACCGCTGGTGTCGGGGCTATTCGTGCGTTATAGCGGCAGATCTCCGTGGTATGCATCGCTGTTTGGCAAATCGCACACCACCGCTCATTCAAACCGCATTCCTCTGCTAAGTGTCCTGCATTCCGGCACCGATTACACCAAGTATCCTTGCCAACTTTTGAAGAGGACCCTATTCCACTATCCCGGCTTTTGGCTCCGGCAGCAGATCCTTCCGGAAATGACTTCCCTGCCGCTTTTCCAGCCTTCCGCCTCATGGAACGTTTGTCCTCCTCCTCATCCGACTGATCTGACTCCTCCTCATTATCGGTATCGGAGTCTCCCTCAGCCTCCTCATACTTCACTTTTCCTTTCCTTCCCTTGGAAGTAAACAGAACTTGTTCCGCCCTCACCGCTGCTTGGACGACTTCTTCCAATGAAAGAGCTTCCAGATCCAACGATGCCAGGGACCTTTTCAATCCTTTATTCAGCCCCTCCATGAAGTAAGCATTTTGGATGGGGACTGCCGGGGTAGTTGCTGCATCGAGGCGGCGGATCAACGACCGAAACCTGGCCGCATACGCCTCCACTTCTTGGTTCTTCTGTTCCAGTTTCCCCAGTTTGGCCAGGACATGAACACGGGTCTTGTCCTCCCGAAACCGGAGCAAAAAAGCATCCCGCAGTAGATCAAACGTGGCGAAATGGGTAGCTCCATATTGCGCGATCCATACTACCGCCTGCTTCTGCACGCCTGCTTCTGCAGTGTCGGGATGAAAGTCGCCATCTTCATAAGATCTGTCGCCTGCACTGGTGGAGCCGTATTCACCATCCATGCCATCTCAAATGACAGTATATGTGCATCCGCATCCTCCTTATCCCGTCCCGAAAACTTGGGGTACTTCACCGTCATCCTGGGTACCAGTGGTGGAATAGCCGCGCTACTTACCGCCGGAACTCCACCCCCACCTCCGCCTCCACCGCCTCCACCTCCCCTACCGGGATCTGGTGACGGACCTGGGGCTCCGCTTCCTGCAGGCACACCACCCCTCCGTCTCCTGGGACTCGGTGGTGGGGAATTCCGCAACGGTGACGCTTCGTCTTCCGGAGGAGTACTTGTTAAATCAAACGGGGGCTACTGCGTCCGGAGGATTCGCCTTCCTCCTGAACACCAGAAATGACTGGACCTTCCTCTCCTGGGATCAGCGGAGGTGTGTCAGAGCGGCTACTACTCTCACTATCTGTGAAGAAGCCGAAGAGAAGATCACGTTGAGCCACATATCTGTCATGCCGTTCCTCGCGGGTTGTACGTGCCGATACTGGAGTTGCAGGCTCCCGAGGCCGTGCCGGAGAGCGCGATGTTCCCCCTGGCTCACTCCCAGCGTCATTCATGTGCTAGTCCACGCACCGAGGAATCAGAGTATTACAGATGGGGAGCATCCAACCTCTCCGGGGTATCCACCGCGACGAACATGGAAATCTTCCGTGGTCGCCAAAGTGTTAGCCCTCTCTACTCTGAGGACTAACTCGAAACGCACTACTGCGACAGATTTACATGCGTAATCGAACTTCAGAACTGCGTATGAAAATTCATAGAGTAGAACAGTGATCGACAGAATCATTCATGATAAAACAATAAGATAGATGCAATAGAATATCTGTATTACACTTCTCCGAGCAGTACAACACCGTACTCTCTGATACATAACAATGTTCCTCTTCTGATCACACTGATCCTTGCTCCGATCCTCATCAATGAGCCCCCTGAATGATCGCTCTCTTCTCTTTTATCTAACCAGCACACATAACTCCTTCACGGTTGCCGTGACGGTTGCCGTGCCTCGTCAGTTCTCCGCCTGGTCCTAGAACTTCCGTCTTTTCATATCTCACTATAAACTAGATACAACGTATTAATGATAATAATCTAAGGACTCCCCCCCTAGTTCCTCTTTGCGGTTGCTGCTTTTGCCCTTAACAGATGAAGATTACAATATAGGCCAAAAAGAAGGTGGAAATAATGACATTGTAATATGGAGGAAGGTGGAGATCACAACAATATTGGGAAAGAAGATGAGGATCAAGTAACACCCAATATTATTGAAGAGGATGAATTAGAGGATCAAGTATTAGGTAGACGTCCAATAGATGATGATGTGATCAATTAACCATACAACTAGATATAGACCCATTTGGCATGTAAGACTTAGCTCAAGATGAAGCCTTGATGTACATTTTATGGATTGATTCTTCTATCATCAACAAGACTTTTTATCTTTAGCCCTTTCACTTTTTTGGTGCTATTATGCAAATTTGTATATTAAGCTCACCATGAATATTATATGAGCATTTTAATCTCAAATTTGGTGTCCACAGTCTTATACTTTTTATCTTTCAAATCATCAAACCTATTAGCAAAAATAATTTTGGATCTTATTGCAACCAATATTTTATAATTTTGTCAGAATAGAAATGTTTTACTAGAGTCGGCATGGAAATATTACAAAAAATTATCGATATTAGAGTCGGTATATACTGACTCTATTTTAGTCGATATATACTGATGAAATAGAGTCGATATATACTGACTCTCATACCAATGCTTCCTATCCCCACTAGCTATACCCACATTTTTTATGCCTGCGCCCATGAAACATCGATAGCAAACCATCGAAATGTGTCCACGGTGTTGTAGTGTTACTTCCATCTTATGTATCTTATGCAATACATACATTTAATATGACATGATGGGTAGGTCAGTAGCAAAGTTAGTATCTATATAAAAAAAATGGGCAGCACAATGACTCAATGTTGACTCTGTGCCAACATGGACTTATGTAGAAAGAGAATGTGTTACAACTTCTACATACGACTTCTACATGTAGAAAGAGAATGTGTTACAACCTCTACATGTAGAAAGAGAATGTGTTACAACTTTATGTTACAACTTCTACATGTCCTCCCTCACTCCCCACTCCACACACTCTCCCCTCCACCTCCCTCACCCACCCTTGCACCCTCCTCACCCGCACCTCCACCCTCCCCTCCCCTCTGTGCGAAAACACCCCCCCCGCCATCACCATCAGGACGCCCCCCACAGGAGTCACAAAAAAAAAAAAGCTAACCTAAAGCTAACCCTAGGGTCAAGTTAACCTTAGTTAGGTTAGTTTTAACTACAGTTAGGTTAGGTTAGTTAGGTTAGTTGAACTAGGCTAGGTGAGGTTAGTTTTAACCTAGGTTAGTATTAACCAGGGTTCGGTTAGTATTAACCTATGTTCGGTTAGTTTTTACCTTAGCTAGGTTAGTTTAACTGTTGGTTAGTTACCCTAACTAGGTTAGTTGAACTAACTATGGTCAATTTAGCCCTAACTAGGTTAGGGTAGCCTAACTGATCAATTAGGCATCTAACTAGACAAATAGGATAGTTAATCTAACTAGATAAACTTGGTTTCAACACCTCAGTTGGACCTTAAGTCCATTCACACCACCCTTAGGCCCCCCCCCAAAAAAGGTCAATTTTATCGCCACATTAACCCCTTGTAACTCATCCGTTTGGGACCAAAACTGAACCCCATTTGAACGTATATTTCACACATGAAAGCACCATGCTATAGGGTATTTTTCTAGCCCATTGCACACCATTTCAGCATCCCTAGCACTTGCTCATTTGCACCCCTGTGTGGGCCTCGTTTCGCACATATTCGCTCATATCTTCACGCCGTGACCTCTGCTTAACAATCCGTTTGCATCAGCACATTTCCCTACACACGTAGGACAATCTTAGGCACAATATTAACATGACAGTACCTCCACACACTAACACCACTCTAACCCTCCCAACAACAATACATCCACACCCGCACTTGTGGCAGAGACACCCTTGGCAAATCTCGCCAAATCTGCATGCAGCTACGTTCTGGCCAATGCCTTCAACTCCAACGCTCACCTCATCCGCATATAACTCCGTTGCAACTGCCCCCACCAATCCTCTACCCCAAATCCCTCCCTGAGATTCAACCACTCCCTTTAACTCCACTTGGAAACACCTTACTAGTGGAAAAGTTACCCCACAGTTCCTAACGTAAGAAGTTTTGAAAGTATAAGCCACATGTGCGTATGAAGATCGATCAAGAGAATTCACCAAAAAAAAAAAAGAGAAGAGGAAACAAAAAGAAAAAAAAAAAAGAGGGTCTCCAAGAGCCAAACAAATTATAATACTATGCCACCCCGTACACATGGCACACGTCAGGCTAGTTCAACACATCAAAGGCTGATCTTCAAGAAGTGCTAGAGTACTTCAAGAATTACACAAGTGGCAGTGTCCCCATCGCAATGCCAAGACCACAAATAGCATCTGAAGTTCAAGCTGTGCTGCTAGAATTCTTGGATGGAGTCCAATTCAACACAACAATAATCGGGAGCCAACTAAAGCGCAAGCGCTACTACAACACGCAAGCCATCCCTGACAAAGACAAAGATTTGGGAAACCAAGTCTTCCTTAGTTAGGATTAGAATGTATCACAAGCACTCACTCGCATATGCATGTTTTTGCACATATAGTTTGCACTAGATTGTTACACGCACACTCACTGGCATATGCACATTTTTGCACATTTAGGAAGACCTAATCAATTTCATATTAGGGATGATTGAGACTTAGTTTTCCTATTAGATCACACAAATAAGCATACAGTTAGACACATCACGTACACACTCACGATTTTGCATAGGCACATAATAGATTGCATCAATACTAGTATCACACCCTTTCATTCCATACTCTCAAAGCATGCAATGAATTCACAAGCATGACAAGAAGTTATGCCAAAACTCAAGATGAATTGGCAAAAGAGTCTGCAGCCTCCGCAACAATACCCCCGCCAAACATCACAGCCATCTCCTATATGCTATAATATCAGACTTGCATACAAACTATCTACAAGCTCAATGATAAGGGTGCAATTGCATCCAACATGTATGTAAGATAGCAAGAAAGGCCAGCCTCAACATCGAGATCCCTGCCAAACCTCTTTCCAAGAAGATTCAATGGTAGTGTTTGCAACTCAGCAACGACTACCCCTCCTTAAGAGGAGATAAGCTTCTTGACTACATACCACAAATTGTATGGTGCAAAAGCATTACAGTAGGAACGACTAGATTACGCACAAATTTCCCTTGGGAAAAGGGTGATACAAAATCACTCAAATGAAATGATCGAGCAACAAAATCATATACATGTCAAAAATATACAACATTGTTTGTTACAAAATTACCCTTTCGAAAAGAGTGATACAAAATCGCTCAAATGAGCCGATATAGAAAATGATATACATGGCGAAGTATATTCAAACTACTACTACTACTACTACTCATTCGAATTATCATCGTCGTCCTCCTCATCCTCGTCTTGCTGGCCTGATTATTGGTCCTCGTGAGCTGCGCCTGCTCCCTGACCCTCGTCAGGTGCGCTTGATCCCTGGCCCTCGTGATCGCTCACCTCCAGTGATGGGATGCTCGAGCTTTTACCCTAAGAGTGAAACCATATTAATTGAAAATTAGATTGGATTTTAAAGAATAAAACAATTTAAACAGTGAGATTACAAGTAGGAGTAGAGTTATACCGTGCAAGTAGCCACCTCAGCCCAATCGACCGTCGCTCCCATTGCCTCCTCCTCAATAAACCACGGCTTTGTTCCTATGTGAAACGCACGTCGCGTCTCTGCATTTGTAGGAAGATGACCCATCGCAGCTTGCTGTGGATCCAATTTACGAGAGTTAGATAAAGTGCATGTAATATGTAGTAAAACAAATAGAACAATACATTAAATGAGAAGAAGTAGACTTACCACAGTTTCCTTGAACACCTTTGATAGAGGAGTTACAGATATTATGGAGAGGAGTGCGGGTCTTTGATATTTCCAGAGCTCCTAGACATACCAATGATATTTTGGTCAGGGTTATCTTGATGTGGATCATGTATGACTACCCAGGATATGGAGAGTGCGTAGGTACGTGGTTGTGTCTCTACATGTATAATATATGATTATGCTTTTATGACTCTCTTTCGCATGCATGTCTTATACTAACACATTCATGCACGAGTGCAGGACTTGTTACAAGTGGGTACCATGCTTGTCTTGTTTGTGGACCGGGTTTGAAATCGCTTGCACGATACTCCAAACATATGAGAAAAAATGTTTATGAAGGTCATGCTCGATACCTTCCACTGGACCATCTCACACGTGGAGGTCAGCTTGATCCACCACCATCATATTTGAAGGCAACTGATTGGATTCAGGCTTGGAGGGTGAATGGAGAGGAACCTCCTGGTATGAAGAGGCTATCGATCTTTCACGAGCTTCCTTATTGGGGTCAGCTACAAATCAATCATCTCTTGGATCCCATGCATATCTTCAAGAATGTGGGGGCTACTATTTGGGCACACTTGGTTGGTTCCAAAGACTCGAGAGGAGTGCAAGTAGACTTGCGTGCTATGAATAGGATATCTCGTTTGTGGCCCCAAGTGCATGCTTCGGGAATAGCTGTCCTCCCAAAAGCAACGTGGAAGCTCTCTATGAGGGAGGAGGTAGTGGTCAAGGCAGACATTGCCTCTTTTCAAACACCGACAAGGTACATGTGTTGCTTGAAAGGAGAATTTTCAAAGGACAATAAGCTTAGTGGGCCCAAGTCCCATGATTAGCACAAGGTCTTACAGGTATTCTAAGCTGTAGAATTAGTGTACTGATAATCGTGATGTGTTAGCGTCATTATGATTATGTTATATTGTTGACATGACTTCTTTGTTGCTTTGATAGTTCATCCTCCCAATTATAATAAAAGGGTGCTTACAAGAAGATGTTAGAAATGCTATATTCAAGATCAGTGGTATTGTGAGGTGTGCTTACTATAAAATCGCATTGATTGCATTTTCTTTAATTTAAGCTGAATAATCTATAGACTAATTATGAAAATATCTTACATGGGCATGTGAAATAGGTAGATATTTCAAAAAAAGATCTCCATATCGAGCATCAAGAAGGCTAGGGTGGAATCCATCAAAGCCGTATGCTTTCTTTAGAAGCACTTTCCCTTGCGCATTATGCCAACTCAAGTCCACTTGCTTATGCACATAGTTGATGAGGTGGCTATTGCAGGTACCGTTCATAGTCGATGGATGTTTTTTCTTGAGTGGTTTATGAAAACTTTGAAGGGATTTTTAAGACAAAGAGCAAGACCAGAAGCAAGCATGGCAGAGGGATGGCTTGTGCAAGAGTCATTAGTATATATCACGGAGTTTCTTGCATCCACAAATCTCAATACGCTGCAAGCTTGGAATAACAAGGATGATGATCGCATCATTGGTGAGGTTCCCCAAGGAAAAGGGATTGAAAGAAAGATGAGCAAAGAGCAAATAGAGAAATTCAATAAGTTTTAAATCCTCGATATCAAGGAGATGCAGAAGTGGATTGCGAGATATGATGCGGCCAAAGCAAAAAGAATAAATGCAAGGATGAGATTCAGAGCAATGTATAGGCAATCATAACCATATCCACGGGATCTGGCTCTTCTCCCCATTCACATGTCACTTGATTGGCTACAACTGGCTCTATGTAAAGCCAAACGCGATGGAGAGAATAAACGAGCACGAGTGAGAGTTATCATCTAGATGTATGATGCATGTAAGTTTCTTACCTCTTGACGTAATTAAGTAATTATTTGTGGCAATATATGCTATAAAATAGATGCATCTTCATTGTTTTAATGATGCTCTTTTACAGTACAAAAAGTACAATGCATTATGGTCATATGGACGACATTTTCACGTGGAATGCATCGATTCAAAGAGTCACGTATGATTGTGGAGTCATGGCTAACTTCACACAAGATAGCCAAGCAAGTGCTTCGGATACCAATCTTCTCTTCACACAATTGGATTATTGTGGAACCATACACGAAATCTATGAAGTTGATTTCAGACGATTTAGTATTTTCATTCTTGATGTAAAATGGTTTAGAACTATTTACAATGGTCCCCATGCGACAGTGAGAAAAGATAGTAGCAGTTTCTTTGCAATAGACTCCACCAAACATTGGACCGATGAAAGTGATACTTTTATTCTTCCCGAGCATTGTGAGCAGGTGCATACTAATGATTTAATTAATCGAAAATTTCATTTTTAAAGATCCATTGATACATGTACTTAAGCATAATTTCATATATATAATTGATGACATTTGGCACCCATCTTCAATATAGGTGGTTTTTCATCCGGATCATTTTGATCCAAGATGTGGTACGTGATCCAAGTTGCACCACCAAGTAAGCAAATTTTTGAAGATAGAGATGTGGATATGGAGATGCCACTACCAATGCCGGATCCAATTGATCCAGATGAATCTAGCGAAGAAGATGAAGATCACAATATGAGCCAAGAGGAAGATGTGCATAATGACATCGCACAGGAGGAAGATGGAGATCACAATATTGAGGAAGAAGACAAGAATCATCAAGAATCACCACACTTTATTGAAGAAGATGATCAAATCCTTTTAGGTGAATGTAGATTGCTAGAGTACGATGATGATATAGGAGATCAACTTGGTATAGAGTTACAGATAGACTTGTTTGGTGCATTAGACTTGGCTCAAGATGAAACCGTTGATGTAAATGCTCTTCATTGATTTTTTTCATCTCAAACTTGGACATGAATATATGAGCTTCGAAGGCTTGATGTACATGCTCTCATACTTTTATTCTCTCAAAAGATCAAACATGTATGAAAATTAAAAAAATTTTGCCATTGGAGAAAACTAACTTTTAAGGTTGATATGAGAAAAAAAGCTCTTTGTAAAATGTCGCTATAAAAAAGTATTTATAGCGACACTTATAATTCTGATAAACATTGCTATATAATGACTTTAGAAATCGTCGCTATATAGCGACGTTTGCCTAAAGTTGCTATATAGTGATGCTTCACGAGGCGCGCTTCCAATACCGATGATTAACGTCCCGCGCACGCTAAACGTCGGTACTTAAACGTGGCAATAGGATCCGTGTGTAGTAGTGCCACCTTGGTTGTTTGCAGTCCCCTATTTTAGAGGTTCCCTAGGAAGTGATCATGAATCGGCCAATTGATAGCCACTTTTTCAAGCATTATAGTAAGTTCCTTTTCTTTTTTGGGAAAAAAAAACAACCAGTGTGGCTAGATTCATGCGTAGTGTATACCTCCATAGTCTAATATATTTCGTAAATGATTCTACTACTTAGGAAATGCAAAAAAGAAAAAAAAATTTATATAGTAGTTATTGGTCTATTTTCCTTTCACTTTTCTTACTAAAAGATGTTTGATTTATTTCAAAGGAGGGAAAATATTTATTTAGCACTCCTAAATGCTGAAATTTGACATCAATTTCCTTCTTCATGTCTGCACCGATCAAGCTGCTAGTATATATAAAATTTCAATCTTGTTTACTTACATGACCTACCTATATATCGTGGCTCAACCTGTGAGAGGGGGGCTACGGCATTTGATAAATCACCAGATTCAGCTGCACCAGGCAGCTGAGTCACAACCGAAAAAGCTGGTTCCGTTGGTACCTCCAGAATTTCGATTTCCCCAGTCAACATTTGTACAACATGAGACATTCTCGGTCTCAATCCAACGGCATCTTGGATACACAAGAGCGAAACATGAACCACGCGTATCAAGTTCATCCTTACTATAATTATCCCCGAGCTTCGGATCCACCAGGTCTATTAGTCGCTGTTCTTCGTACAATCCCCACACCTGAATATTCACAGTAATGAGAGATTATACCGTGTTGCACAATATTGCACTTTTAACTGCGCATTTAAGAAAATTTGCTTCCAGGGCAATATTGTATATTTCTACAATCTTACTAGTCTTCATGATGCTCCCAAAGCCAAGTCTTCGAAACAATGTACCCACTGCAGAAGAAGTTGCCGTTCTAGTGGTTGGCCTAGATCAATGTTTCTTCTCCCGCTAATAATCTCAAGAGTGACTACTCCGAAACTAAAAACATCAGCTTTCTCTGTAAGTTGTCCATTCATGACATATTCAGGAGCAAGATATCCTCTGCATCATGAAATACAACGGAATCCACTGATCAGTCCATGCTTTCACATTTGCTTGGCCTCAGTTCTGAAGGTCAGAATGGGCATCTTTAATGCTAACAATAATGTCAATTTAGGTTTTAGCTTCGAAGTAGTACTTACAAGGTTCCTGCTACCATTGTGCTCACATGGGTCTGATCGCTAGAGAAAAGTCTGGCAAGACCAAAGTCTGCGAGTTTTGGGCTGAAATTATCGTCCAAAAGAATGTTGCTGGCTTTGATATCCCTATGGATGATACGGATCTGGGAGTCTTCATGTAAGTAGACGAGTCCCCGAGCTGTCCCACTAATTATCTCTTGCCGTGTTGCCCACCCCAGAGTTTCTCCTATGTCGGCAATATCTAGCGAACAAGAGAACCACACATTATTGAGTTGCATGCCATTGGATACATGATAATCGTCTCTTTGGCACGACATGAACTTAACGTTCTTTTTAGTAAGGTCATGTAATGGACGAGAGCTAGAGTGGAGAATTTTTCTATGAAGCATCTATAAGAGGCACACATGCCTATGCACTACACCAAGAAAAAATCAATTAAATAAGCAATCTAAATTATTGAATGCTCCTAACTTATGCATAACATTCTATATACCGACCTTGCTCATGCATCCCCTAGCATACTCCCATTCTTCCATTGTGATATGCATCCCCTCGTCTTTCTCTGCTTTCTCCATTTCATCAAGTATCCAATCCACATGAATATCCTTTGGAAGTGCTCTTAGATACTGAGGGTATGGCACACGAGATCCGTGGTATGTACGAAAGAGGGCCCTTTCTTCTTGTCTTCTTGCCTTTGCATCCTCGTATCTTGTCACCCATCTTTTCATCACATCACTATTAAGCACGCAAAAGAGGTTGATACTATTATGCAACTACATGTCTATTACTTTGTTGCGTCCTTTCCTTTGAGGCACAATAGAGGTCATCCTTAGGTCTTCATCATCTCTCCATAGTCGTGGGAGAGAGCTATCCACATCAACAAGAAACTCAGAAATATATACAAGTGACTCTTGTACCAACCAACCCTCAGCCATGCTACCTTCGGGTCTTGCATTTTGTCTCACGAAGCCCTTCAAGGTCTTCATGAAGCGCTCGAGAAAGAACAACCATCGTGTATGTATAGTACCGCATATAGCAATCTCATCCACCAAATGCACTATAAGATGTAGTTGGCTTGTGAGAATAGAACGTGGAAATGTCTCCTCCACTAAACAAGCCACCTCCACTGACATAACTCGAGCATTCTCAAGCGTGGTGGGATCTATTTTCTTTGAGCTCACATACCTAGAATGAAAAAGTATAGCATATTAGCAATATGCATTCAAACTTGCATGGAGCATTGATACGCATCATATTTTGTATCATGTAAAGTACCTTACAAGCTTGCCCATCTTGTAAATACAATCTTTCACGTCCTTCGATGCACTACGTGAAATGCTAGTAGGTAGTATGAACTGAACCCACGAGGAGGTGGTTAATTAGTTGCTTATAATTATTCACTCACAAATTTGAAAGGAAAAAGATATTATGCACATAAAATACTTACTTGGAGCATCTTGTGCCAATCATGAGATTTCAAGCCATATAATTGCTCTACACCTCTTTTCTTGCTCTTTGTAAAGGCTCCCTTCAAACACCTCATGCATCCAGTGGGAGTACAAATTGTAGTAATATCGTGCTTCACCATCGCCATCTCTAGCTTTGATAACATCCACGATGCACGAAGTAAAAAAACACGCCCATTTGGTCTCTCTTGTGGCCAAGCTTCATGCATCCTCCCTATGGTACGTAGATCCTCCCTTATGCCTACGGAATCTCGTGTCCCATTCAAATGCTCCCAAATGGTAGATGCCACATTCTTGAAGATATGCATGGGATCAAGCAGGTGATTGATCTTGAGGTGGGACCAATATGGTAAACGATAAAAGATGGAGTATCTAAACAAAATAAAGTGTTAGCGGGTAATCTTTATTTCCAGCCAATATAGCACACAATAGTTACAAACCCTTACCGGCTCATGCCCAGTGGTGGAGGAGTCGTGGACCGTCCCAAATTCTCATCCAATCTCTCGCGGTGAGTGATTGTGGGAGGACTTCATTCCAAGGGGCAACATATCTAGGATGATCAGGTGGGAGAAATCGATGGTGATTCTCATAGATGACCTTATTCAATGCATTTGGATATGGTGAATTTTTTTCCCTCTGGATATGGCGAATAGAACTCAAATGGATGTTATATCTTAGCATGTGAACTAGGCGACATGCTTTTTGTGTTGTTTAGCATATAGAGAATAGCATATGCAAGCATAATGAAACAATATTCATCCTTTTTTAATTTTAAAATAGTGGTCCAAACATTCTAGCATGATTAGTTTGAATTACCACGTCTGCCCATGCGGCAACTAGCGAAGGACCACAAACAGGACATGCATGGTAACCTGATGTAGTGAGACCTGAACAATAGATGCAATTAAGAGTTGAAGGTGGGTTTAGGATGCCACATCCTTTGCCTATTCATAATTAGAAGTGCAATGTTTACTTGAACACTTGCTATAGCCTGGGAAGTCATGCATCGTCCACATCAAGACTGCTTTGCAGTTGAAGTCTCGTGACGAGGGAGGCCTGCACACATCATGCACCTCGATACCTCTCCAAAGTATCTCTAGCTCGTCAATCAAAGGCTCCAAATAAACATCAGGGTTTTTGACTTTATGTTTCCCTGGAATTAGAAGGGGCAGCATAACATGTTCTTTCTTAATAGCCATAGAGGGTGGAACATTATAATTCACCAATATCACTGGCCATACACTGTAAGACGTGCTTTTGAGACCAAATGGGTTCACACTGTCCATACCCAATCCAAGTCTCAAGCTCCTAGGTTCTTCCTTGAAGCTTGGCCATGTGTCTTCAATATGCTTCCACGCAGGAGAGTCCGCAGGAGTTCTCCACTTGCCATCGGTTGATCGATGGGAGGAATGCCATGACATGAGCTCTATAATATATTTGCACTTGAACATATGTTGGATGCAAGGGATTATGGGAAAATGTCGCAGAACCTTACGAGGCACGTCCAAAGTTTTGAGATCTGCTCTATATCTTGCCTCTCCACAAGTAGGACACTCTCTTGCATGCTTATGTAGTCCACGAAACAAAACGCAATCGTTGACACATGCATGGATGTGCTTGTAATCTAATCCTCCAAGAGAGGTTACATGTTGCCTTGCCATATCTCTTGAGGTCGGTAATTTATTCTCCCTTGGAAGCATTTTACATGATAGCCTGCACATGAAGACCATAAATGAGGAAAAGCATTCGAGTAATTGACCCACTAGCATAATTCATCATGTTTGCAAAATAGACTTTAAAGCTTACTTGAATAATGCATTCAAACTTGCATTGCTCCATCCATAGATGGTTTGCAAGTTTAGTAACTCAAGGGAGGCACATAGAACAAAGAATGTGCACCCCTCAAATAGTGGAGTCGATGCTGCAATAAAAAGATCATCTTGCTCCATGCTATCATCCCTCCCTTGATGGACATATAAATCTCGCACCATATCATCAAACACCTCCTCCTCCACGGCTTCATGAGGTAATGGTGGAGGGCTACTATCACCATCACTCCATGCATCCGTAACGGTCTCTCCTGAAGATCCCACCTCATATCGCCGACGCTTCGTCTCCTCACGGCAAGCATAGGGCAACATATGTGGGTGTGGCACTGCATCCTGCATCAAATTAAAATGGGATCATAACTCAAACATATGAACACCCATAGGTATCTCAATCAACCTTAACTTACAAACCGTTACCCTGTTTACGGTCGCATCCCATTCTCCATACTTTGAGATGTGATTGAGTGTAATCTTGCATGCACGATACATGTTTCCTCGACATTGATCACACATACATTTGATTTTTTGCTCCAACCACATTTCGCGATGGTGGATATGGAGGGTTTCATCCTCACTGGAGCTACTTGTTGAAGATGAAGACATCCTACAAACAAACAACCCAAAAAAATTTGCTCTTCTTCAAATGTTTAGTTTTAAACTCTGTGGCGCGTCTGAAAGCACGTCTGTTTGTTCTATGGTGCACATCTAAAAGCGCGTTTAAAACCACATCTACTCTGTGTCTTTACATGCGCAAATAGACGCGCTTTTAGATGCGCCTATAGATGCAGCTTTTAAACCTGCTTTTACTGCGCTCGCTTCGCTCTTCTTGACATTACTTATACTTCGCGTGGCTTGCTTGCTTCCTTATTAGCAGATCCACTGTTTCGATGCTTAAGGGGAAGGCACCCACGCTTACTTCCAAGCTTATACTTAAGAGGAAGGCACCCACACTTACTTCCAAGCTTAAAGGAGAGGAGGGCGAACAAGGAGGAGAAGCAACTTTGAAAAAGGAGAAGAACCTTCCATACCTCTATCCAAGGTAAGTCTTTTTGCAGTTGATCTTTTTTGGAAGTTTGCTCTCTTTGGATTTATACTTTCTCGTATCCAAAAAATGCATGATCTCGATATCAACGCATGATCTAGGTATCAGTGTCACATTTGTGTGTCGGGCACAATGTCTTTTCCTACTTTTTAAAAAAGTCCGTCTGTCGAAGCGCATCTATAGGCGCATCCCAAAGCGCATCTAAAAGCGCGTCTACAGGCGCATCTAAGTGCGCGTCTAGTCTGTTTGTAGACACAAACAGTCGCGTCTATAGACGCGCCGTTATACGCAAAAATAGATGCACTAATTAGACGCATCTATAGACGTGCTCCGATAGTAATCCTTCCCCTTTCTTCTCAGCTCATCAGTAATAGATTTTTTTTCTTTTTTCTAGTTCATCATGTGGCCAAAAAGCGCTTCCAACTCACTTGATCCCCAGGAGTCTATTTTTAGGGACTTATATAATCTTTTAGGGCACCCTCCTAGTCCTGCGGAGTTATACGGGTATATGACGGGTACTCTAAACACCCCCCAGGAGTCGGCACTACAGACTCCAAACCACCCCACACCAGCTGAGATCACCCCAGCGGAGTCAGCATAGCCCAGCCGGCTACACAGCCGAGGCCCGTCTCCCATGCCGTCTTATGCCCCTTCCCCCATGCCGTCTTATGCCCCTTCTGCCATGCCGTCTTATGCCCCTTCCCCCATGCCGTCAGGAGGTCCTCCTATCTCGCAGAGCCGTCGACATACTCCTGTGCAGTCGAGACACTCGGTTCTCCAGCTACGACTGGTCAGCATAGTCCCGTGTAGTCTCCAGCTACGAGTGGCTAGCATACGAGCTCGACACGACACGGTAGCAGGCGTAGTAGCAGGGAGAGCGGTGGGGGATGCATGGCACAGTGCTTTGGGAGGGGTGGCGATAGGGGCGATGATGATTCACATGATTTAGACGTGCCTCCCGGTGATGGTACGATATTCTATGACATCACTCAGACAGGAGGCATCTTGATGGATGCACGAGGGAAGGACATCATGGCCTTCATGCACTCTCTGTAATTGCTAACAATTACAGAGATTGCTTTATCCACTTCAAAGACCAGCCAAAGAGGTTGGCTGATGAGACCCTCGCTGCTGTTCGCTCTAGGTATCCTAACCCCCCCAATCGCCAGTTCACAGATAAATGGGCCAAGTCAAAGATTGTTACGATACTTGGCAATAAAAGATCTTCGCTTAAGAGGCAGGCACTAGCGGAGCTTGCCAGGCTCGAGGGAGGTCAACCACCAAGGGGCCCGCCCCACACCACTCACAAGCGTGAGTGGAAGAAAGCAATGAAGTCAGCAAGGGAGGACCCCAGTCTGCAGCACGTGGAGGCACGAAGGATCCAGATGGAGGAATATGGAAGCACGCATTTTGGAGCAGGGGGTGTTGAATCATGGGAGGCCCAATTTGTAAGTATCGATCTCAAATTATATTGCTTATGTAGTTTATTAGGAGGTTGTTTCTTTGTACTAATCCCTTCGCAAATTGTGTCGTCTTGCAGCTTGAGATCGTGGGCATATACCCTACTCCTGTGGAGATAGCCTACCACCACCACCATCGCAGAGGAGATACATGGAGTCACTTCTATGATGACGGGTTGATTACTGAGGAGTAGTATATCCGGGCTACTGGAGCGGCCCCCGAGGTATTTGAAAGTAATTAAATAATGCCAATATTATAAGTAAAGATTTGATTTTTCATACATTGATATATGTTGTCCCTTGTTTACAGACCCGTGCACAAGATGACGAGGAAGACGAGGAAGGAGGCACAGAAGGGAGCACAGAAGGGAGCATGGAAGGGAGTGAGGATTAGTCGTAGAAGTAGTGCTAGCTACTCTTTTTAATACTTGAAGCCACTGGCTTGGCTTCGTGCCTCTTGTATATACACTCCTCTTATTTTTTATACTTGAAGCCACATGATGTGGCTTAGCTTCGTGCTATATGTACATACAAGCACTTTTTGAGCTTTCAATTTTATTGCATTTTGGACTTGTAATGTTTTATTTGGAATTGTAATTAAAATGCGGTTGGCTGTAAGAATTGAATTACATAATGTGGAAATGGGATTCTTGTAACTATATAGCATACACAACACACAACAATCTGTAAATTAAAAAAAAATATTATAAAGCGCGTCTATCAGTGCGTCTATAAACGTGTCTATATACGCGTCTGTCTGTCGACAAGCGTCTATTTTTGCATCTACAAACGTGTTTATAAGAGTGTCTACTTACGTTTATATGCACGTCTATATGCGTGTGTGTGTCCTATATAGACGCGTTGTTAGATATGGGTCTCCAGATGCAAAAATAGACGCGCAAATAGACGCGCCCGTAAGTTTTTTATTTAGTTCAATAAACGCATTTGTATGCGCGTCTATGGGTGCTTTGTCTTGTTGTGTCGGTGTCTTGCCGAGAGCAGTTTCTTTACTGCTGCATCTCTTCCATCCTCTGCCTCTGCTCCTCCATCATCCCCTTTCCTTCTCTCCTATATATAAAGGGTGTTTAGAGAGTAAGCCCATAGTGGGCATGCCCAAGGATCATGGACGCCCATGTCTAGCCCATGGCTCAAATGCATTCAATGAACCTTGGGAGAGCATGGACAATAGTCTGTAAATATGCTAAGATAAAGGGGCTAGTAAAAGGACGGGTACCTTTCAAATACAGCTGCCCTTTGCTCTGTACGACTAGCTTAACACCACCCGATGGTCAACTTTTGTAAGGAGCTACCATTTATTACACCAATGTTTGATTGGTGTAGTGGATGGAGAAGATTCTACACGTTAATCGATGTGGATTCAATCACTACTCAGCTCACTTCATGGCAAAATATTTGCAACTGCCCATGGAGTGGGCGGTCTTCACATAGCAGCCACAACCCTTTCTATTAGTGTCCGAGCCTGTCCCTCCTATTAGGCCAAGTAAGACATCAACCCTTCACACCACCCTTTGGACGATGGCCGGGGAGGTGATGTGAGCCCTCCCTTTGAGAAGACCTAATAGAAAGGCATGAAAAAGGATAAAAAATCCTTATAAGTCAAGCTCTTCTAGAAAGTTGAGTTAGTCAACATGTGGCACAATACCAACCCACCAAGGCCTCTGGTATTGAGTTGAGGTTTTCCACCAAGCTAAATTTTTTTTCTCTTTTTCTTCAACAAAGATATATTCTCCCTCTAAGGTTGTCCATGCATGCATTTATATTTTGAAAAATTTTAAAAAATCAATAGACTCAACTCCTTACACTATTAAAAGGTTAGGTGTGCATAGTACTAGACCCTTTACCCTTGCATTCCTATCTCACCTTTTAAATCAACTTCATGGAGTTGGTACTCTTACACCCTCTCCTCACATGACTTTTCTCCAATCACCCATGCTCACGAATCACTTATGGCCATTCAGATTTAGGTCTTAAGCAAAGCACTGAGTGACCTGCAATTTGGAGTCTAGCCAAATTATGATTCTAGGTTGTTTATTCTAATGGCTCTCATCAAAGCTTTGTCAACGTTGAAAATAGATGGTTGAAACAATTGAAGGGTAAAACACCACTAGATGAGCAAGAATCTATAAATGAAAATTATCGATCTATACAAATTTTTTCCTTTTTGCTCAACAACAACAACTAAAATTGGTTTCTTAAGAATCTTGCTTCCCTTTAGGTACATGTATATATATTGGTGGTTCTACCCTAAGTAACTATCATCTCTCATCTTACCTAACTTCCTCATTATTAAAAGCTTTGCCCATGTAACTAGCACAAAATTATCTCTAATGTATTCTAAAAGACTTTCAAGGTCACAACATTTGCTTTCTAGTTTTTCTCATTCCTTCATCCTTAATTTGAGTACAATGAAACCTTATAAATCACATGTGCTCAACCAAACACCTACTCTGTAATTCTTTGATTTTAAAGACAACCCCTCATCTTAATCCAAGTTTGTGGCTTTCTTATAATATCACATTTATAGAACCCCTTATATACACATTGCTCATTAGGGATGAAAAAAAAAAAGGGGATCTTCAAAACTCATGAAGTCACATGTAATCCATTCATTGGGGTCTAAACAAGTGAAGATACAAATTTTTTCACTGTTATTGGGAAAATCTAAGTGCATACATAATGATCATAAAGGTCCCTACACATAATACTAAGTACACAATCTAGCTAACAAGGAGTTTGGGCATATTAAATTCTTTACATTTGCACTTAGGGGAGGGAGGGGCATGGGTCCCTCAATAATATATGCGACTATCATGTGAGTTCAATAAAAGGACATATCTACTTTCAATTTTTCTCACATTTTCACTTACAGAAGGGTGCCATTAATAGGATTTGAAAAAAATTAACAAATTGAATAGGAAAAGGATGAATCCACAATTCCTTTAATGTTAACATCAATAGTTGAAGGTGGAGAAGAGGACACTGATTTTTATATCAATTAGTGGCTAGTCAATCTTTATGTCCACAACACAAGCTACTCAATGTTTGAATGTGTGGAGAACTTGTGAAGAATGACTACCAAGATGGGTATACTTGCATTCAAGTACATGTACACCACTCAAGCTTTTGATTCATGGCTGTGGCAACAAGTCTTATCCCTTTTCATTATCCATAATGATGTTTTACTAGGGAGGGTACTTTGGAAGGTGGCAACACCAATTCTTTATGGGAACATCATGAGTCTATTGGTGTACCTTGCCCCTAGGTCCTATGTGATTCATAGCATAATATACATGCCTTTCATGACCCCTCTCTATAACATATATGGTCCAGCTTTTGATTCACGAGTCTAGCCTACTAATGACTTTTGAATTGTCCTTTATTAGTGGTTGTCAGTTTCTTTAACTTTCTTTATACGGCACACTTTTGGGTCAAGATTGAAAGACTACACATTGGGAGAGATTGTGATGAACCTTTGAAAACATCATTGGAAGAGAGGTCCCATCCACTCACATGCAAAGCATGAGATAAAAAGACTTACTTGACCTTCAATTCGAACCTAAAATCTAGGACATGAAATTTCTCCCACTTCTAGACATTTTCCAAAAAGCATCTCTTATTCATTCTCACAAATATATCCCATTTGATATGACCTTCATGTATACTAATTAAGCAATCTAATAAAATTCAAACAACACTATAGCAAATAACACATGCTAGAAGATATCCTTTTATACTCTTTATGATATATTTTTTAATGTTTTGTTAAAGTGGGTGTTCGTGTTGATATTACAATTGGTATAAGCATTGAAATTGTAATGTTGGTTTTAGCAAGGATAATGTTAGGACAAATATGGGAGTCCAAAGTAATTTTTAACACTCATAATGATGCTTCATTTAAAAGAAAAGAGAAAACTAAGGCAATGTTCCAATTTTCTTAAGTATTACTATAAACATTTGAAAACATTGTGTTTACATTGTGCAAGCACTTCTACATGCATGGATTTGTAACTCTCTCCCAAAAACACCCAAAATATTACACCATAATGGCCAATTATTTGGACCCACTCCCCTAAAGCCTCAAAAAATATACATTGTAAATGAACCCCTATTGCAAAAGAGGATCTCTTCAACTCACCCTCAGTCTCCTTTGACCCATTCTCATCCTCCTCATCATTAGCGAGCGACACCTTTGGTGGCTAAAAGCCATTGCAAGCTTCCTCGTTGAAGATCTCATGCCATTAGTATTCCTACTTAGCATCAACATTGAGTTAGAGGTTTAAATATGTAGAAAAAAAAGATAAAGTATTGAGAGGACCATGCATGTACTTAAAACCACTAATATAGTCAAATGTTGGACATAGATGGCTATAAAAATAAACTAATACATTTGTGGGAAACAATGGTGAATATATGTGAAATTGGGGATCACACCACTAGATGAGCAATATTCAACAAATAAAAGATTTCCACATCAACAAGTTTTTTTCTTGAGCATGAACGCAATTGATTTCCATAGCTTAGTCTTCTTTTGTCTTTGGTTGCAACTATGGGTAGTGACTCATCTACGGCAACTCACCATCCTCTCTCTATCACCTAACCCCTTGATGGATCAACGTTTTGTCCATGTATGTGGAACAAAATTAATCTCCAATATCCATCTAAAACCTCTCAAAAGTGTAGCATCTTCATCTTGATCTTCCCATTCCTCTAACCTCTAGCTTCATTGGACACATCACATGTGTTCAAAGGGGATTACTCAAAACCCTAGTCTATAGATATTCAATTTTAAAAACAATAAAATCCCATTACAAAAGTCTTTAAGTAAAACTTTGTAAAAAAAAAATTTTTTTTAGAATGTTAAAGTGGCATATGATGTATCTACATATCCTTGAGTGAACCCATGTTCCCCATTAGATAGACATAAGGGGGAAATATGATCATAAAAGGTTCCTATACACAACATTGTGTAGGATATTGAGTGTGCACTCTAGCTAAGGTAAAAAATAAAAGGGGAACATAGTTATGAAAGTGTAGGTCATTGGGTGATGAAATTTTTGCCAATAACATAAAGTTACAAATTTCAAGGGGTGTAGGTATATATTGTAAGTTAAATTAGATTGTGTACATTTTGCCACTCTTAAGCTTTCTACATATAATACTAAGTACACAATCTAGCTCATAAGGAGTCTAAGCATATTAAATTCTTTAAATCAACAAATTCTTTGATGTTAATCTCAATGATTGAAGGTAGAGAGGGGAAATTTGATTTTTATATCAATTAGTGGTTTTTCAATCTTTATGTTTGTAATACAAGCTATTCAATGTTTGAATAACTACAGAGATTATAGAAAATGACTATGGAGATGGGTATACTCGCATTCAATTAGATGCACACCACTCAATATTTTGATTCATGGGTGTGGCAATAAGTCTTCTCTTTTTTGTTATCCCATAACAATTTTTCACTAGGGAGGGTACATTCAAATTGGTGCTGGCACCCATTCTTTTTTGTCACATCATCACTTTATTGGTGTAGCATGCCGCTAGGTCCTATGTGGTCCATATCATAGTACACGTACAAACCTTTCATGACCCTTTCATATAACATATATGATCAAGAATTTGGTTCATGAGTCTGGCCTACCAATGACTTTTTTATTGTCCTTTATTAGTGGTTAGTTGTTATTTCAACTTTCTTTATACGGCACCCTTATGGGTCAAGATTAAAAGATAACACATTGGGAGAAATTGCGATGAACCTTAAAACATCATTGGAAGAGATGTCCCATCTACTCACATGGAAACAATGAGATAAAAGAGTTACTTGACTTTCAATTTGGATGTTAAATCTATGGCATGAACTTTTTCCCACTCTTAAACATTTTTTAGAAAGCTTATCCATAATGATGTTTTTCTATGGAGGGTATTTTTCAAGGTTGTGGAACTAATACAGATTTTCTAATGACTCACAAACTGCTCACATATGGCCGGAGAAACAACACCAATCTTTTTGAGCTTATGCCGAAGAGTGTATTTTGTACATTGTCGGTGGATTTATACTTGGACCATCTGGAATAAGTTAGCATATGGATTTTAGTCAGCTGATTGTCAATGTTGACAATCTTCATCTGTGCTTCGATGACAGTCCTTGCATCGTAGAAACTTCCAGCGTAAAACTGAATCAGCTCCCAGCCGCCATCTCCACGTAGCTCCAGCTCACAGCCTAGAAGCTCCCCTTCATCCATCATGTAGCCACCTTTGCATGAGCAGGATGCCTTCCCAATTAGTCCAGCCACCTCAGCCCAATTTGCCACCTCATCAGTGACATTTTACCACTCTCAAGACATTTCCCCCAAATCACATTAAATGCACATTTTGGACCTTTAGTCACACAATTCCCACACACATTAGCATGCACATTAAAGCTTGCATGCAACCCCGTACACACACATGAAAATCCCTTTGCCATGGACACCATAACATATCAAATTCCTGTAAGATGCAAGTGCACATTGACTCAGGAATAAGTACACCTATAAATAATTAAATATAAATATATATATGTGTGCAGCCAAATTTTTATTTATGTATAAATTAGTGAAATATATTTAAATGTATCACTTACAATTTTAAAGATATTTTAGGTTTAGTGTTTAATTTAGGGGTATTATTTTATATTTTAAGTTTTAAGTTTTATTTATATGATAAGAAAATTTAAATAGATTTTAACAACTATCTAGTAACTTAAATTTATCTCCATATTTTGAAAATTTTAAAAAATATAGTTAGTTTAAACTTTACGAACAGTAACTTTATTTTTTTTCATTTTTAGAAAATGAATAAATATATATTCAAAATAAAGGATAATTAATTACACCTATAAATAAATAAATATAAATATATGTATGTGTGTAGCCAAATTTTTATTTATGTATAAATTAGTGAAATATATTTAAACATATCACTTACAATTTTTAAGATATTTTAGGTTTAGTGTTTAATTTAGGGATATTATTTTATATTTTAAGTTTTATGTTATATGTATATATATATATATAAAAGAAAATTTAAATAGATTTTAACAACTAACTAGTAACTTAAATTTATTTCCATATTTTAAAAATTTAAGAAAATATATTTAGACATGGCACTTAAAATTTTAAATATATTTTAGTTTAGTATTTAATTTAGCCATAGCAACATAAAAATATTTACATTTATAAATAATTAAAAAATAAATATACCAAAAAAAAAAAGAAATAGAAATATATAAACATAAATATGTGTGTGTGCGGAGAGCTTTTTATTTGTTTACAAATTACTGGATGGGGGAATCAAAGGCTTGGCCTTACCCTTTCGTGCACCTTTCAAAACTAATCTTGGAAGGAGAGATGAAAGGCAAAGTGTAAGATTTTCATTCTCCCATTCAAGATCAATTTTGAAACCAAGCTCTATCATGGGATGAAAGGCTTAGCCCCCCTTTTATCCCGCAATGCAAGATTGGTTTTGAAACCAATTTGATTCCTTCCACAACCAAGATCAGTTTCAAAACCGATCTTGCATTTGGGGAAGAAAGGGGAAGGCTAGGCCTTTCATCCCAAGACCAAGATATTTTCAAAACTAATCTTGCATGTGGGAATGAAGGGCTTAATAGACTTTGTCTTTAATCTCCCCTTCCAAGATTGGTCTCAGATAGGGGGATGGCCAAGCCTTTCATCTCATGACAAAGATTGGTTTTCAAACCGATCTTGGTTATGGGATGAAGCTGTAGCCTTTCCCTTTCTTCCCCAATCGGCTTTAAAACCAATCTTGGAAGGGGAGATGAAAGGCAAAGGCTAAGCCTGTCATTCCCCATGCAAGATCGATTTTGAAACCGATCTTGGTCATGGGATGAAAGGCTCAGTTTTGAAACTGATCTTGGTCATGGGATGAAAGGCTTAGGCTTCCCCTGTCATCCCCCAATGGAAGATCAGTTTTGAAACCGATCTTGGTCATGGGATGAAGGCTTAACCTTTTCCTTTCATCTCCCCTTCCAAGATTACTTTTAAAACCAAACTTGGAAGGGGAGATGAAAGGCAAAGGCTAAGCCTTTCATTCCCCATCCAAGATCGGTTTCAAAATTGATCTTGGTCATGCGATGAAAGGCTTACCCTTCCCCTTTCTTCGCTAAATGCAAGATTGGTTTTGAAACCGATCTTGGTCATGGGATGAAAGACTGAGCCTTCACCTCTCATCCTTTGATCTCATATGCAAGGCTTAGACTTCACCTCTCATCCTTTGATCTCACATGCAAGATCGGTTTTGAAACCGATCTTGGTCCTAGGATCTTGGTTTTGAAACCGATCTTTGTCTATGATCCCCCATCCAAGATTGGTTTCAAAATCGGTTTGGGTTATTGGATGAAATGCATAGCCTTTGCCTTTCATCCCCCCATCAAAGATCGGCTTTGAAACCGATCTTGAATGGGGGGATGAAAGGAAAAGGCTAAGTGTTTCATCCCACAACAAAGACCAGTTTTGAAAACGATCTTAGTTTAGTTTTCCTTTCATCCCTCAGCATATATATATATATACATACATACATACATACATACATACATACATATATATATATATATATATATATATATATATAGAGAGAGAGAGAGAGAGTATAACTATGTTAAGTTATATCAGACAATGATTTTGGAAACATGAACATTTTGTAGGCAATATCCTGAACAAAGGTGATGTGGTGGAACTTAGTATTAGTGGTGGCAGTGTTGTTGCACGTGGTACAATATTTAGTGATGATGCAAAAGGTTTATGTCAAGGTGTGCAAATTGGATCTTCTTGTGTGTCTATGTTAGTTGATTCTTGTTTTGAAGCTGACACTGAACTTCCATTTCTAACAATGGATACATGCAAACTGGGTGATGCAGTGGGAACCACTACTAAGTGGGAAGTAAAACACTTGAAGCATTATGATATAGATATACCAAACACTATAGAGGATGATGAAGGGGATGTGGAAAATATGTGTGTGCAACTTAGCTGACTAGATGGATATGTACGAGAGGGATGGAGAGAGAGGAAAGTTTTGCTATGGGCAAAGGATAAGACACAAGGACCTAAAACAGGGGTGGTATTTCTAGTACAGCCTTAGCTAGGAAAAACAATTGGAGTATTAGGACTTGGAGGTCTTGGTCATATGGCTGTCAAATTTGGAAAGGCGTTTGGCAATTTCAATTCCAACTCTAAAGGCTTGGCCTATAGATCATATCACATTCGAGGATGGATCACTTTTACAACCCTTGGTCTATGAAGCATGCATGGATGAATTGTTAGAAAATTCCAAAGCATAAGATGGGAGTACTAGTACTTGTTTTAGTGTCAAACCACTTTGCACAAAAAGAAAATATCATATGGTCAAATGCAAGCCTAGGGCAGACATTGAATGCACTTCGAAAAAGAAGTGCACATATGTAGATGTTCAACAAGTGGCACTGATAGATTGTTGCAAGTTGAAGTGTTGCTAGATTGCAAATCGTAGTTTAGTGTTGCAAATGATATTGGAGTTTTGGAGCATGAACTTGGAGAATTGAATTACTTATATCTTCAATGCCTTTACTAATGCTCTATGGATTGATTCAAAGGGTATCGTGTTATACTTGTTTAGCTTTGATGGGAAAGAAATATGTTGCAGGGCATGGTATGAATTGCATGGGATTTCTAAAACTTCATACTACAGGTATAAGGAACAACATAATGCTGGATGCAAAAAGGCTATGCATGGAAACAAAGGAATCATAAAAAAGGGATAGGGTCATGTGGATAGGGCAAGAGCTTTATTATGTGACTTTGTGAAGAACAAGGCTGACCCGATGCCTCATAAAGCTCAAACAATGATGGATGGTAAGAGAGAAACACAACTCGTCATTCGAGATATGTACAAACAAGTGGACTTAATGCATGAGATCAATCTAACCATGAAAACTCTAGGGCATAAGGAGGTGACAAAATCAACCTTCAATAGAATTTGGAATACAGATTTCAAGCATGTCTTAGTTTCTCATACAAGCACTTTTTCAAAGTGTTGCCTCTGCAGTGCAATCAAGTTGAAATTGGGTGTAACTAAGATACCAACAGAACACAAAAACTCGTTTGATGAGAGGAGGGAGCATATGAAACAACAAATGAGTTGCCAACATGTATACTATTCATGGTGTTACAAATCAGAGAAGGATCATCAACAAGTCTTGTGCATCATACATGACAAGATGGATCAATAGAAGATAGCCATACTGAGGCTCAAAGTGAAAGCAAAAGATATTGATAAGTCATATCACATGAGGCAACAAGTGCTTGTCTATTAAGCACGAAGAAAGAACTGCTCTGGTACTGAAGGTAGCAAATATCTACGAGGATTCGCGCTCCTACAGCATAAGCACAATGAGTCTGGACAAGACTTACTAGCACAGAAACGCACTGGGAACATTGCTTGAATGTGAGATCACCACGGCATTGGAACGCCTCATACATCGTGTCCAAACCTCTGCCAACAATGCTAACGTCGTAAAAGGCCCTTGCGGACACGACGGTGAGATTTGTCAAAACCGCGTGCAGGTTCTCGCTCAAGACGCTGCCATCGCTGAAATTAGCAGGAAGGCAGTCGTAAGCTCTTATATTAGTCTGTCCTTCAACACTGCTGGGGTGTAGGACAGCTGAGAATCCACCGCTGCTGCTGTTTGCCTTGGCATACATCGAGAAGAAAATGCAAACAGCAGTAAAACAAGCCAGACATTGCAGCTTGGGGCGAAATTTGGTCGTGCTAGGAGGAAACAATGAGGCGTGAGTCATAATTCTTGAGGAGATAGTTAGAGGCGGGACGAAAGGCATTTCTCAGTGCATGAGACAAAGCTGCGAGAAGGTCTTGTGCAACCAGGTTTATATGCCAAGACGTTTTGCTAAGTCCTGTGGCAAAGTTGAAGGTAGAGAACTGTCGAATCTTATGTAGAAAGAAATCAAGTAGTCCTCATACCGAAAATGAGGAGTTCACACGAAGCAGGAAGACCTTCGAGTACGTGACATCGATAGACGACGCTTCAATTGCGTCTACATTTCTATCGCTTCTCTTTCCAAGGTGATGCGACGTCAATTCTTTGGAAATTTCGACCCCCGGGTCCTCGTGTGCTTCCTTTGAATTCAGTCATCGCTGGGCAGCCTGAGGGTCCTGCCCTGCAGTGAGCGTCAAGGACAGAGGTGGAAGAGCATTCTCCACCGTCCTTTGAATTCATTCATCGTTGGGCAGCCTGAAGGTCGTGCAGTGAACGTCAAGGCGAGGCCCCGCGAGGGTAAACTTATGTGCCTCGCGTTGTACGTCACTTGGCATTTCGTGCCTCTGGTCCCGCGAGCTGTTGATTAGCCCTCAGCCCCGAGTGCTCTGCGAACTCATTTGCCGGAACTGGTATACCAGAACTTCTCTGCTGGAACTATTTTCTACCGCGTCTCTGCGGCACTTAACCCTCTATTACCTACGGGTCTGCCTCTGCCGCGTCTAATGGATCTACGCCTCTATTGTTTGGGCCTCTGCCTTTGCCACGTCTGCACCGGCATATAATAGACTTATAAGACACTCACTCATGCTTTTGTTGAGGCAGAATTGTGTGCGATTACATGGTGACTCGTGCAGTGCGCACAATGATGACATGGCAATGACATGGCAACTTGCGTCTCCAAGTCTACCACTGCCGCTAGTAAAAGACAGTCACTACGTCGTAAAGATGAAGTCACCCTTATCAGCCGCTCGCCCAGAAAGGGACCCCTTTCCCTCCAACCTTCACTCCATGCCTTGTAATAAAATGCCAGGAAAAAAAATCATGCATATCTCTCCTAAGGTGAACATTCCAACAAGTAGAGACCATCCACGGGCAATTTGCAAAGAGGAGTTTTGATAGACTATTAACTAGATTGCATTGTTTGCCTTCCTGTTGCCCCCCACTCCTTTCCAGGATGAAACCATTGATTGGAAAAGTGGCTACCATCCAGAAGCAACAGGAGAGCTTGTGAGTTGTCCATGTACTCGAGAAATATTACATGTACTATATGAAAAGGAAGTTGTTGTTTCATTAGCTTTTGGCTCAATGAGCTTTTACTCACAAAACCTGCCACTCTACTATCGTGGAACAAGGCTATTCCAACACCATAGTCATTGGCATTTGTTTCAATCATGAATACTTAACTAGGATCTACTATTTCTAACATAGGAGATGATTGAACAATTTACTTCAATTGCTTAAAACACGTATCGAGCTACTGTGTCCACATAATGGGTCGGTACTTATTGTACCAATCGACCCTTCTCCACTTCTTTAGATGAGTCTAATAAGGCTAATCCTAACTTATTGTACCTACCCTTCTCCACCCCTTTAGACAGGTCTGATAGGAGTACTGCTAACTTAGAATAATTATAGGTGTGAGTCTGGAAATAGTTTACAAATCATAGAAAGAATTTTTGTGTAGGCAAAAGCGCCCAGCACACATCTCTCATCTTTCTTATTTTGCAAAGAAAGTTTTCAATCCATTGGCTCATGCTCCTATAAAGCTTGTTGTATGACCAGCCTAGAGCAAGATTGGAAAATCTAAAAGGAGAAGCAAAGTGTCATGATACTAATAAAGCTACAAGCTAATAGAAGAAACCACATGTCATGATTGCAAAAAGCTAATTTAGCGAACAACAAACAAAAAGCATATAGAAAACATTTTCTTTAAATCACATGTCACTCTATAAAATCAAAAGCATTAGCCTAATCCACAAGCCTACACACTTTCTAAAGCAACGTTCAAGCTTTCTACAATGACGCAAGAGCAAGAACGGTAGTGGATTGTACCAAGAATGATAGAACACCCCTATTTAAGCTTATAAGGATACCACCAAAAGTCTAATATATCGCCCCCTTTCCTTAAATGTAGGATCCATGTAGGATGATAGAACACCCCTATTTAAGCTTATAAGGATACCACCAAAAGTCTAATATATCGCCCCCTTTCCTTAGATCTATGTTCTTTCTCAAGAAGTTGGGATTAGACCATAAGCTATTTAGATTACTTCCATTGATATAGATTAGCCCATCTCCAAACATTTTCTACTAGGCTAATATATTCCCTATGTCAATCCTAAAACTAGCCATAGTTTAGTCTTAGTTCTTGCATATTGTTAGTACTTGATTGATTATAACTAATCAAATGTATGTGTGTGTGTGCTCTTTTTAGATTGAAGGTCAAAATTAGTAGTGTCCTACAACCCCCATCCGATCACGTGTCCTACAACCCCCATCCGATCATCCCCTCTATCCCCCCAAGATGGCATGGTACCCTTAAGTTTAAGATTGAGAAACAATAAAAAGGCCCCCCACCTCTAATGTGTATTTTATGCCTCATCTCAAAAGAACCCCCTATTGTTACTCACATGATATCATAAGTTGTCCCTTGTGAATCCCCTAGGATAGTGGCTCACATACTAGGGGACAATACCTAAAGTGCTCTAGTACTTGTCATCACTATTAAAAATCATTGCTATTAATCATGGTTCTACTTTTCTTAATGATGCATTAAATTTCGGCAAGACAAACCCTTATAGCATTTATTTATGGCTGATCTAGTCATCAAAGGGTGAACTACTAGCAAAATCTATGTATCATGTGCATTCAAGGGTTATTTTAAAAACCTATCAACTAAAATTTTCCCCACAATAAAACCACTCCTCTTTATTTATAAACTAATGGAATTTTTTGTAAAGTGCAATTAAAAAACCTAATATGTTAATTTTTTTCCAAAAGTTGAATTAAAATATCCCTCCTTTTCTATGCACATACTAAAATTTTGTGAGTTAAAACCCTCGAGTGCACTTCATACTAGCTCCAATTTTGGGCTATATATGCTAATCAAAATTGTACTGTAACATCGTGCTTGTCCTTACACACACACACACACACACACACACACACACAAGTTTGAACACCATGGCAAGACATAGAATATTAAGTTTTGAGGTCACTCTTAGATTGATGGTGACAAAAAAAAGCATTGGATCAAGCAAGGACAATAGAGAGGGGTTATGGCTATGGCTAAGGCTATGACAATGACAAAGATGAGCATAATTTCAATTTTAGAATAGAGCACATATAATGCTTTCAATATTGACATTCGCTAACGTTATCTTATTTATATATTTTTAGCAAATTAGTGCACATACAATTTTGGAAAATTTAACACTATATATCTCATGACCTATAACACAGTAGAGCACATTTATTTTTTGAGATGTTAACATTATATATATTTAGACATTGGACGAAAACTTTACTTTCAAGATCACTAATTCGATATGCTATTAAGTGCTTATAGCTTTTCAATTGTTCTTCATATTTCTTAGTTTGCTTTCCTATTTTCTTTGCTTCAATTGCAACCTAATCATTGCTCAAATAGGATCTATGCAATTTTTTAAAGATCTTTGATATTCTCTCATACTTTTAACATGGGCTATGTATTGTTATTTTCATTCATCATAGACATAAGGCTTGAGCAAATTCTTGATACACAATATCTTCCTGGTGCCATTATTGAAGCCAAGGATTTTCAAAGGATTTAAATCTTTGGATTTAAAATGGTTATTTTAATTGATTAAATCAATTTTTAAAAAGCAAAATCGTTTAAAAAAATCACTTAATCAAGGATTTTTTTCCCTTGGTGGTTGGTGGATTGGTCAATTCTTACAAAAATATGGTTTTCTTACTACCATGTGATATATAAATTGTGTATATGGAATACCATGCAAAAACATTAGAGATTAAGTGGTATATTGTTGGTCAACTAACTACCATATTTTGTAAATAAAAGTAGGTGTTTCTAATGATTTAAATCATTCAAATTGATTTTTATTGATTTAAAACGTATTTTTTGGAATAGAAAACGCTTTTAAAAAAATCCTTGATTGAATTTCATGAAAAATAACCTCTTTGTACATCATTGATGTATATAAAAATTAAGATTTTATATGATAATCAAAACGTTATGAACAAAAGTGTTATTTCGTTAATTTTTTCAAGGTTCCAAAGGTTATAATCATTAATCTTAGAAAATTTTAGGAAACATATTACATAGATAGACATGATGAATGAAAGAAAAGGAGATGCTAAACTTTACACAACTTACACACACACACACACACACACACACACAAAAAAAAAAACTCGAGGGGTGCACTACTAAGAAACCCTACATATCATGTGCATTCAATTAAAATTCTTCTCCCAATAAAAACACCCCTCTTTACTTATGAACTAAGTGAATGTTCTCTAAAGTTGAATTAAAAAACCCCTCCTATTATTGTAATCCTATTAAAATTTTCCAAAAAGTTGAATTAAGATACCCCTCCTTTTGGATGCACGTGGTACACTAAAATTTTCTAAGGTGAATCTCCTGAGACAAAAGCACACACATATATCAACTTAAACTATTGCACACTCTCTTTCACTCCTTTCATCATGTGAATTAGTATGTTATTGCTTTTGAGTCATTGTTTTGTTGGTTCTCTCTCCAGCACATCATGTCTTAGTTGCTCTCATCTTGATTGCTCTTCTGCCCTTTCTGAATCTCTGTAGCTTTTTCTTTCTCAGCTTCCCTTTCATCACTCATGTCTTAGCTTCTCTTACCTCTGCTGCTCTTCCACCTATCATTGGTCCCTCAGCTGCTCACATCTCAGTTGAATCTCTCTAGCTTTCCCTTTCTCATCCACTCTCTCCTCACTCACATCTTTACTACTCTCTCAATTTTCTATTTGTCACTCATGTGTTTCTTGGTTTCTTTTGCCCTTTGTAGAAATATTTTGCCATAACAATTCCACCTAGATCCAAGAAATGTCTCTCTCCAAGATTACATAGTGTTTGGAAGATGTCATGCTACTACATTGGAAAGTCTACCAGGATACTTTGAAGAACAAGGAGATCATGTAGTTTTTTATGAAGGATTTTGCAATCAGAAAGCATGGATATTTTCCAGTGAAAGTTGATTAGGCACACTTTGCAAAGCAAGCTATGGAGTTTGTAGAGAAACACAATGATTTGGATGGTAAGATTGCTAGGTGGAAGGAAAAGAGATGAGATTGAAAAACGGGCTATCATGGACGGACTAACTGTACAAAATCAACAACCTCCATGTGGATGCACACAAACAATGAATTCTTTTCCATGGTTACTATCAAAATGATGGGTTTGTGTATGCTACCATAGGAAAGGATGAACTACATGAGCTCATTTAGATGGTTGATGTTGCATATAATCAAATGGAAGTAAGAAGAAGCTTGCTCTTTGCAGTGCAAAATTCATTAGAAAAGAGATCATTGGAACTCCATCAAGCTATAGGTCTATCTTCAAAAAACATAAGATATCTCTATGATTCAAGTAGTAGTCCTAGAAATAAAGAAATCAGGCATAGTAGCCTATGATGAGTTATTTAGCAAAGATGACATGCTATACTCAAAAGCCAATCTGGAGGCCCATAGGGACATTATTGCCAAAGGAAAGGTATGTGCTCTGTAGTAAAATATTTTCTATGCTTTACATGTGTGTTAAAACATTTTTAATGTGATCTGTTGTAGAGCATGCAATGCTATGCACTCTCTATTGTGCTTTTTCATATCACTACAAGGCATAGTAGTACAAGAAATCAGGCATAGAAGTCCAAGAAATCAGGCATAGTAGCCTATGTCAAAACCACCTAGGTTGAGGTGTAAGAAAAGTATTGTGCCGATCGGATATCCTTTGCATGGTCGATCGAGTATTAAATACTATTTTTGATCTAGTGTCATGCACATCTGTAAAAAAACACACTGCTAGGTATGTTATGTGATCAAGTACTTATGGGATGGGTGCGCCACTTTGAATGTAAGTCAACTCCACCTAGTTGAAGGTGTGTGCAAAGCATTGTGCCCATCAGATATGCTTTGCATTGTCGATCAAGCATAAAACACCGTTTTTGCCTTAGTGTCATGCACAACCATATAAAAACACGATCCTAGGTGTGTTATTCAAACAAGTACTTCTCAGATGGGGGCTCAACTTTGCATGCAAGTCCATTTCAACTAGGTTGAGGTGCGTGCAAAGTATTGTGACCATCGGATATGCTTTGCATGGTCGATCACGCATTATCCACCTATGTTATCAGGCATAGAAGTACAAGAAATCAGGCATAGTAGCCTATGATGAGTTATTTAGCAAAGATGACATGCTATACTCGAAAGCCAATTTGGAGGCCCTTAGGAACATTATTGCCAAAGGAAAGGTATGTGCTCTGTAGTCAAATATTTTCTATGCTTTACATGTGCATTAAAACATTTTTAATGTGATATGTTGTAGAGCATGCAATGCTATGCACTCTCTATTGTGCTTTTTCATATCACTACAAGGCATAGGCCCTCTTTCAATGAAAATAACGATGCTTTTTACATTAATTTATTTTTAAAACGGGCACAAACGTCGTTATTAAAGTCGTTAAAAGCATCGAAAAAGAACGGTCGCTATAAAGGTCGCTATATAGCGACGCTGATAAACATCGCTATATAGTGACACTAATAATCGTCACTATATAGCGACACTGGTAAACATCGCTATATAGCGACGATTAACAGAATTTAAAAAAAAGCATTAGTGCGGCTAAACAGGGCCATAACAAGCCCTGTTTTGCCCCACTAATGTTTTTTTTTTTTGTAATTACAAAAAAAAAAAATTTATTACAAAATTTCCCTTGTGAAAAGGGTGATACAAAATCGCTCAAATGAAATGATCGAGCAACAAAAGCATATACATGTCGAACATATACAACATTGTTTGTTACAAAATTACCCTTTCTAAAAGGGTGATACAAAATCGCTCAAACGAGCGAATATACAAAATGACATACATGGCGAAGTATATGCAAACTGCTACTACTACTACTACTACTACTCATTCGAATCGTCCTCGTCTTGTTGGCCTGATCCTTGGTCCTCGTGAGCTGCGCCTTCTCCCTGACCCTCGTCACGTGCATCTGATCCCTGGCCCTGGTGATCGCTTGCCTCCGGTGATGGGATGCTCGAGCTTTGACCCTAAGAGTGAACCATATAAAGTGAAAATTAGATTGGAACTTAAAGAATAAAACAATTTAAAAAGTGAGATTACAAGTAGGAGTAGACTTATATCGTGCCAGCAACCACCTTAGCCCAATTGACCGTCACTCCCATTGCCTCTTGCTCAATAAACCACGGCTTTGTTCCTATCCAAAACGCGCGTCGCGTCTCTACATCTGTAGGAAGGCGACCCATCGCAGCTTGTTGTGGATCCAATTTACGAGAGTTAGAGTTAGATAAAGTGCATGTAATATGTAGTAAAACAAATAGAATAATACATTAAATGAGAAGAAGTAGACTTACCATGGTTGCCTTGAACGCCAACCGTCCGCCTATACCAAAGTGCGAAGTACCTATAGTGTCCAGCCATCTCCTTGCAGCCCTCCTCTGACCCTCAAACATTTCGGGATGGTCCCTATTCTGCTTCTTGAAGAACTTCCAATCAGCTTTGTCTACCCAGCTGGGTTTAACCATCCCCTTTGTGATGGAAGTATGCAAGGTTGATCTACGATGCTTCAAGACCAAACCCATGCGCTCTCGCATATAATTCTCATTAAACTCCCAATTTGGTGGGTTAGGGTATTTTTGTTTTAATTCATCGATGACCGCCTACTTCTTTTGGCCATCTTGATACTGCCAATCGGTAGCAATGCCACTCTTGAAGTGATGGCTCATCAACCGCCTCATGGTGGCCATCACTACTTTGCCCTTTCTATCTTCTATTATCTCTGCGGCAGCCGTGATTTGATAGGAGAGGTCCTCGTCTGGGTAAGGAGGACTGATGGTAGCAGCAGAGTCAGAGTGAGTGGAAGCTGTGCGAGCGCTTCCGGAGCGAGGAGTAGCAGTGGGAGTAGGAGAGGGCAAGGGACCTGACTGATACTATGTCTCAAGACCAAGTGGAGACCTGTAGGAATGTGAGTGTGTTGACTCGTCTACATCTCTCGAGTCAGCACAACATAAGCGGCCCCTCCTACTCTTCCTTCCCTTATGATAGGCACACGTAGGTGATGACCCCTCGATCGAAGGGGCACGAGGGGATGGCTGGGCAGTAGCTCTAGCCGTCGGTGTAGGAGAGGGAATGGTTGAGGTCCTCTGAGATAGCAAGAGAAGAATTTCGCTGCCTCCTCATCGGTCATCTGTGCTACAAACTCGTCGGGACTCTCGACAAAGCCATGTGCTGCTAGCAAAGGAGTTCCTCCAGGGGTGGTCGCAGTGCTACATCCAAGGGGAGTCGAACCAGGGGTAGTCGCAGTAATAGGTCCGAGAGGAGTCGGACTAGGGGTAGTCGCAGTGCTACGTCCAAGAGGAGTCAGACTAGGGGTAGTCCCCTCAGGTGTGGCCTGAGAGGGATCAAAGTTCTCTGGAGCATAGAGATCATGATGTCTCCTCCTGCGAGGCTGTCCGTACTCGTCGAACGTGTGACGTGATCCCATGTCTAACATAGACACAAACACAAAAACAAAAACTAAAAAACAAACATAAGCATAGGCATAGGCAAATACATATGCTTATGATCGAAAGAGGAAAATGAGACATGCTCATGAGAGAAGGAAAAGAGGGAAAAGAGGGAGGGAAAGTGAAAAAGAGATTGAAAGGCAAATACATATGCTTATGCATGAGCATAAGAGAAAGAGACATATGCTTATGCTTATGCATGAGCATGAAAGAGGGGAAAGAGGGGGGAAAAGAGGGAGGAAAAGAGGAAGAAGAGGGAAAGGAAAAGAGATTGGAAGAGGGGAAAGAGGGGGGGAAAGAGAGAAGAAGAGGGAAAGGAAAGAGGGAAAAAGAGACATATGCTCATGCATAAGCATAAGCATAAGCATAAGAGAATGAAACATATACTCATGCTTATGCTTATGCATGAGCATAAGAGAAGGAGACATATGCTCATGCTTATGCTTATGCTTATGCATGAGCATAAGAGCATGAGCATGAAAGAGGGGAAAGAGAGGGGAAAAAGGGAGGAAAAGAGGAAAAGAGATTCGAAGAGGGGAAAGAGGAAAAGAGGAGAAGGAGAAGGAGAAGGAGACATATGCTCATGCTTATGCATGAGCAAATGTCTCCTTCTCTTATGCTTATGCATAAGAGGAGACATATGCTCATGCATAAGCATAAGAGAAGGAGACATATGCTCATGCTTATTCTTATGCATGAGCATAAGAGAAAGAGACATATGCTCATGCTTATGCTTATGCTTATGCATGAGCATGAGAGCATGAGCATGAAAAAGGGGAAAGAGGGGGGAAAAGAGGGGAAGAGAGGAAGAAGAGGGAAAGGAAGAGAGATTGGAAGAGGGGAAAGAGGGGGGAAAAGAGAGAAGAAGAGGAAAAGAAAAGAGGGAAAAAGAGACATATGTCTCCTTCTCTTATGCTCATGCATAAGCATAAGCATGAGCATATGTCTCCTTCTCTTATGCTTATGCTTATGCTTACGCATGAGCATATAAGCATATGCTCATGCGTAAGCATAAGCATAAGCATAAGAGAAGGAGACATATGCTCATGCTTATGCATGAGCATAAGAGAAAGAGACATATGCTCATGCTTATGCTTATGCTTATGCATGAGCATGAAAGAGCGAAAAGAGGAGGGAAAAGAGGGGAAGAGAGGAAGAAGAGGAAAAGGAAGAGAGATTGGAAGAGGGGAAAGAGGGGGGGAAAGAGACAAGAAAAGGGAAAGGAAAGAGGGAAAAAGAGACATATGGTCATGCTTATGCATGAGCATATGTCTCCTTCTCTTATGCTCATGCATAAGCATAAGCATAAGCATATGTCTCTTTCTCTTATGCTCATGCATAAGCATAAGCATGAGCATATGTCTCCTCTTATGCATAAGCATAAGCATAAGCATAAGAGAATGAGACATATGCTCATGCTTATGCTTATGCTTACGCATGAGCATAAGAGCATGAGCATGAAAGAAGGAAAGAGAGGGGAAAACAGGGGGGAAATGAGGGAGGAAAAGAGGAAGAAGAGGGAAAGGAAAAGAGATTGGAAGAGGGGAAAGAGGGGGGGAAAGAGAGAAGAAGAGGGAAAGGAAAGAGGGAAAAAGAGACATATGCTCATACTTATACATGAGCATATGTCTCCTTCTCTTCTGCTCATGCATAAGCTCATGCATAAGCATAAGCATGAGCATATGTCTCCTTCTCTTATGCTTATGCTTATGCATGAACTTATGTCTCCTCTTATGCATAAGCATAAGCATAAGCATAAAGAAGGATACATATGCTCATGCTTATGCTTATGCATGAGCATATGTCTCCTCTTATTCTCATGCATAAGCATAATCATGAGCATATATCTCATTCTCTTATGCTTATGCATAAGAGGAGACATATGCTCATGCTTATGCTTATGCATGAGCATAAGAGCATGAGCATGAAAGAGGGGAAAGAGGGGGGAAAAGAGGGAAAAGAGGGAGGAAAAGAGGAAGAAGAGGGAAAGGAAAAGAGATTGGTGTTAGCCCTCTCTACTCTGAAGACTAACTCGAAACGCACTACTGCGACAGATTTACATGCGTAATCGTACTTCAGAACTGCGTATGAAAATTCATAGAGTAGAACAGTGATCGACAGAATCATTCATGATAAAACAATAAGGCAGATGCAATAGAATCTCTGTATAACATTTCTCCGAGCAGTACAACACCGTACTCTCTGATACATAGCACTGATCCTTGCTCCGATCCTCATCAATGAGCCTCAATTGATCTCTCTGAATGATCGCTCTCTCCTCTCTTATCTAACCGGCACACATAACTCCTTCACGGTTGCCGTGCCTATTCAGTTCTCCGCCTGCCCCTAGAACTTCCGTCTTTTCATATCTCATTAATAAACTAGATACAACGTATTAATAATAATCTAAGGACTAATGATCTAAGGACTCCCCCCCTAGCTCCTCTTTACTGTGGCTGCTTTTGCCCCTAACACTTGGCACTCCCGGGGAATCGGATTCTGGATCCGCATCCGAACCCACCGGTTCTTCGCTACGGTTCATCCTCGACGTCGCCACCGTCATCGTCCGCCGCCGCCGCTGCTGCCGCTGCCACCGGAACTGCTGGAACTGCTGGAGCCGCCGGCGCCGGTACGGGTACTGCCGGAGCCGCTTGCGCCGGTCGAAGTAAAGGTAGCTGCTGCGGGTTGAGAGCATGGGCATCCACAAAAATTTGGAGCTGTCCATAGAAAGGTGGTGCCGCCGCCCCCGCCTGCTGAGCTACTGCCGCCATCCGATGAATATAGCGGCATGCCGTCCGCAGGTCAACCAACATAGCTGCTCTCTCAACATGACTCGTTCTCCGCAGCTGTTGTAGCTCCTCGGCATGCAGTCGGGTCTTTTCAGATAAAGCGAGTTCGAGATCGGTTACCCGCATAGTGCGATCTGCTTTCTTGGCCACACTATCCAGTCGTTTCATTACCCGCCCCAATTCCTTGGTTTGGGCACCTGTTGAGGGGTCTGGCGTAGTAGCTCGGAGCTGCAGCAAATCGGCCATGAGGCTCTTCACCTCAACTTCATGTTGCTGGTGCTCTTCTTTCCGGGCGAGCTTGAGTGCCAACAGCTGAGATCTTGCATCGTCACACTGCTGTTGTACCACCGCGACGTGTTCTTTTAGCTGCAAAAAGTGCCTTGCGTCCAAGGATTCCCCGTCCGCGGGCTCCGGAAAAGCTGCCACAAAAGCGGCTGCTGCGTCTGCTCGGGGTCGTGGCATCATCGCGGTCTCGGGTCTTTTTCCTCTGGCCTTCGCTCTTCGGAGGGCTTCTTCCAGCTCGGCGATCCGTTTGACATAGCCTTCGGCAGAATCCACCGGTCCCGCCGCTGTCTGCTTCCCGAGATTATTGGCCGATGTAGAACTTCCACCCTCCGGTTGTGCCGCAGTTGCCGTCACCGGTACTGGTGGTAGAGCGGCTGTTCCTGCGCCCCCTCCCGCCGGATCATCCTCATCCCTCCGGGCCAACCGTCGGTCGAGAGGCCTGCAAGCCCGCTCCAGCTCTACTCGCAATTGATGTTGATGATCAAGAAAAATACCCTGCATCTCTGCGACGAAGGCTTCCGATAAATCCAACAAAAGGGCCTCGTCCAGCATGCGTGTAGAGCTAGAGGGTTGCCGGTACGCCATCACTTCCGCTTCCAACAACTGCACCCTGGCGGTCGCAGCTGTAGCCTTCTCCGTCAATTGTTCCGTCAGCCGCAGGTGTTCTTGAGTTTGGGCGACAATCGCCGTCCTTGCTTCCTCCATATCCTGCTGTCGCCGTGCATCCACCTGTTGGAGTCGTACCAACTGCTCCTGCAGCTGTTGATTGCGTTCGAGCAGCCTGGCATTTTCCTGGCGCAACCTCGCCTCATTCTCCTCTAGCTGCCCCTTCTGAAAACATTGGAGCAAGCGCTCCGCCAACCGTCGTGCCGTGACCAGATCATAGGTCTCCACCGGCGGAGATAGCTGCAGCTCACCACTCCCCCTTGGGACTACACGGGCTTCCTCCTGACCTGCCTGTCCCCCCGAACTGTCCTCCCGAGTGTGGACTGAGCTTTCCCCTTGCAAGGCCTCCGCTTCCGGGCGGGTTTTCTTCAACATGCCTCCTTCCGGCGCGAGAGCCAACTTTCGTTTCAATAAACTGGCCATGCGGCTCGATGTTGCTGAGACCGCTGGCCTACTCCTCGGGCTACCCTGTGGAACTTCTACCGGAACCGCTGGCCTACTCCGCTGGCTGCCCTGTGGAACTTCGGCCGGAACCACCACCGCAGGTACGACCGCCGGAACCTCCACCGCAGGTACTACCGGAGTCACCTGGTTCCTTGGCATCAGCGTCAGAACTCCCTCCGTTGTTGATCTCGCTGGTTCCACCTCCTTGGACTCCTTGTCCGAACCCTCGTCTGTGGACTCCTCCACCTCCACATACGATCCTGGGATAACCGGTTCCGCATCTGGTCCGAACAAAAAGAATAAGACCTGCCCCATCCGGGATGTTGCCGTGGGCTTCAAGAGCTTCTTGGCCACCTCCAGAATTCTGTCCGCCAGCAGCTTCGCCCAGGGAACCGGTTTCCCTTGCTCCGCCCTCTGGAAATAGGTAAACTGGGTCTGTCCCAGTAACTCTGCTTTCACCCTCTGCCAGAGTGCCTCTGCAATAAACTTGTAGCATATCTTCGTCGAAGCATCCAGCTTCTTCATATTATACTCCCCCTTGCAACCTGCGCCGAGAGCTGCCTCCATGGCACTGCTGGTAAGCTTCGTGACTTTGCAGGGGCCATCCACCGGCAAGTGCAAACGGGCCGCTACCAGCTCCTTGCATAAGGTGAAAGTTTTGCCATACACCACGACCTTGCGCCCGCGTGCAAGCTGCGCCAAGATATCCTGCGCCAATGGATGAACTGGTGTCGTAGCCCATGGCAAACCTGCGAACTCCACCAGACGAGCTCGTGTCAGCCAAGACTGCACAGCCTCATCCCCAACAGGTAATGGATTGATCAGATGGAAGACCACCATAGCGGCGAAAAGCTGGGATGCGAGGGAGAAGAGTTCTGGAAAACAAAGAGTTGGAAATAAGCCCCCTTTTGCTTCCAAAGTGCCTTTTGGATGCCCTGGTGAACTCCTTGTTTGCATGCAACGATCAAGTGTCCCATCATTCTGATAAAAGCCCCACTTCGAAGATTCAGTAGATTGCATGGCGGCGTCCGCGCCCCGCAACACGAAGCTTTGCTCCCACCGTTTCTCGGAATAAAGTGAGTGAGACCACACGTGCGTATTAATAGCCCCCATCATCGGTTTCTCCACCGAAATGGCTACAAATGCATTTGAAATGATCTTCACAGGTGGTTTCTCCGGAAATGGGTAAGGTGGCATGGGCCCTGTATATGGTCGGAGACGAAATCCATTTACCGGCTTCTGCAACAGCTCCCCCTGTAGTGTTCCTAATCGGAACGTGCCGTCACCATAACGCTCCACCACCCAATACGGACCTCCCCACCGTAACTTCAGCTTACCCGGATGCGGACCCATCCGAGTATTAAACAATATCACGGCATCTCTCCGTTTGAAGGTCTTCTTCTTTGAATGACGGTCCACCCAGACCTTCCGTCTGTCCTGGACTACCTGTGCAAGATACGCACTGTAGAACCGCTCCTCACCCAGCCGATCCAGCTGTTCAATCCTCCGGTCTACGGACTCGTCCCAGCCCAATTTCTCTGCCGCTGCAATCCGCAGACTCGGTACTAGGAATTCCATGGGGACCACTGCTTCAACTCCGTAAACCAACTTGAATGGCGTGAACCCCGTCGCAACCTTATAGGAAGTCCGGAACGCCCATAATGCGGAGTAAAGTTTTTCATCCCAATCTGTCCGATTTTCATTGACCAGCTTTTTCAGAATGACTAGCAACACCTTATTCGAGGACTCCGCCTGTCCGTTTGCCTGAGGGTAATACACTGTGGACTTCTTATGAATGATTAGGTGCCGGGTAACCAGTTCCCGTAACACCGCATTAAGAAAATGCCCACCTTGATCCGTGACGAGCTCAACCGGACATCCGTACCGTGTCATAATGGCTTCATAAAGGAATCTGGCCACAGCCTTTGCCGAATTATCCTTCAGTGCTCTGGCCTCCACCCATTTGGTACAGTAATCCGTCGCCACCAGGATATACCGGTTACCGGTCCTCCGCGCCGGCGGCGAAAACGGACCTACAAAGTCCAGCCCCCACTTCATGAACGGTTCGAGGGCCAGTATGGGATTGTGCGGCATCCGGTCCCGACCTGATGGCTGGCCCAACCTCTGGCACACATCGCATCTTTTGACGAACCTATGCGCATCCCCCATTAATGTTGGCCACCACAGACCTCCTTGGAGTACCTTTCGTCCGGTGACTTCTCCTGCAAAGTGTCCACCGCTGATTCCTTGGTGAGCCTCTTCCAGGATGACCTCCTGCTCATGTGGGTACACACACCGTCGCAACACACCATCCAGCCCCTTTTTATACAATTGGTCAGCAATGATCCGGAAGTCTCTGCTCTTGAGCGCGAGCCGTTTCCGCTGGTCTCGTGACATTCCGTCGCGCATCTGGCCCGTGTCGACAAAGTGAAACATGTCGTCGTACCACGTCTTTGGAGCTACCGGTACCACCGCCTCCAGTTCGAACAGCTGGGCATCCGGAAAATCGTCTTCCACACCCATCGGGTCTTCACCAGATTCCAACCGCGAAAGGTAATCCGCTACGGCATGTGTACTGCCTGGTCGATGGACCACCGTGAAGTCGAACTCCTGTAAAAGCAGCATCCACCGGGCCAACTTTCCAGTGAGCTCGGGCTTGTGTACCAAATACAACAAGGCGGAATGATCCACATGAAACGTGAACCGATTCCCCAACAGGTAGTGACGAAACTTGGTTACGGAATAAATCATCCCCAATGCTTCCCGCTCCGTAGTAGAGTAATTCCGTTCGGCTTTTGACAACCTTCGACTTGCATAATACACCGGTCGGAACCACCTAGTTGTCGCTTCCTGCATGAGGACACTACCAATAGCCACGTCCGAGGCATCCACGAAGACATGAAACATCTTCGCCCAATCTGGCGGCTGAACCACCGGTGCTGTCGCCAACATCAGTTTGAGCCGTCGAAAGGCTAAGTCACAAGCAGAAGACCAGACTAATGGTACTTTGTTGAGTTGGTCATACAGTGGTGTCGCCACATCCGCCAGATACCGCAGCATTCGGCTGTGCCATTTAACCTGCCCTAGGAATCTCCCGAGCTGCTTACCGTTGCCAGGAACCTTTGCCTGCCGAATCGCTTCGACCTTCGCCGGATCCACCGCAATGCCTTCCGCCGAGACAATGCAACCTAGCAGCATACCGCTGCCCACGGCGAATGCACATTTCATAGGGTTCAGACACAACCGTGCCTCCCTACACCGGGTTAAGCATTTCTTCAGATGCTCAAGGTGCTGCTCGCGACTCCCAAAAACACTGAAATCGTCCAGAAATACCTGCATAAAGATTAGTAAATAATCATGAAATATCTCTTGGACCATGCGTTGAAATGTTGCCGGAGCATTCTTTAGCCCAAATGCCATCACCAGGAAAACAAATGCTCCCCACTCCGTGATGAAGGCTGTTTTCTCTCGATCTTCTGGTGCCATCTGCACCTGGTTATACCCACTGAAGCCATCCAGAAAAGAATACATCTCGTGACCTGCCACTGTATCCAGCATAGTGTCATTAAACGGCAATGGAAACGGATCCGTGATTGTCGCCGCGTTAAGCTTTCTGTAGTCAACACAGACCCGCAACTTCAAATTCTTTTTCGGAACAATCACGATTGGCGAAAGCCACGTTGCACGGTCAACCGGACAGATAAACCCGACCTTTAGCAACCTGTCCAGCTCCTCCTTCACCCTCTGGGCATAGTGCGGATTCATTCTATACCGTTGTTGCCGAACCGGTATCGCATCCTTCTGCAGATTGATCCTGTGCTGATAGAATTTGGGATCGATGCCGAGCAAATCTGTGTAGTCCCAGGCGAACACGTCTTTGAAGGATTTCAGCAATGTCTCCAATTTTCCCCGAAATCCTTTGTCGAGCTTTGCACTGACACGAACGTTCTTTGGCTCCCCCTCCGTTCCGAGGTTAAGATCCAGCAGCTCGTCTTCTTTGACCCTCCGCGAGCGACGGAGTTCCTGCTCGAAAACTCTTTCCGCCTCCGCCACTCCCGCTTCGTCCGGCATGTCTCCTGTGCCTTCCGGTAGACTCCCTTCGACTGGTTCGTCCGTGAAACTGGATGACTGCTGCGTAGCCGAGGGAAGCTGATGCTGATATTGCTTTAACACGGCAACCACATCTACCTCGAACAAGCTTACCAGCTCCGTATTTCTACTGAAGTAGTCATCCTCCTCTTCGACCCCCATTCCGTCCATCATATGGATACCTTCCGCCATCGTCGGTCGGAATGGCGTCCTCAGCCCTTGTTTGGTATGTACCGAGAGCTTCAGCTTCTTTTTTCCTTTCCGAATGGTGATGCGGTCGGATTGCCAGTCTTGTTTCACACGGGCCTGCCGCAACCACGGTCTTCCGAGCAATAACGGGTATGACCCGCTAATATCCTCCATCCGGAGAATCACCGCAGCGATTTCGAACTTTACGCCGCAAACCTCCATTTTCAATCCACGGAGCAATCCTAACGGCTGCACTCTCCGTTGGTCCGCCATCCGAACGGCGAAGGGTGCGGATTCCCATTTTGTGATACCCAACGGCACCAGCATTTGTTCGGACAGGATGTTGACCCCAGACCCTCCGTCCAGCAACACCCCTCCCACACGGCTGTTCTCCAGCGTTACGGAAATTACCGGGACCGCTTCATCAAAAACAGGAGGCTGTTCTTCCACTTCAGGCTTTGCAGATTCGTCAGGCGACACTTCCATTGTTACCGCTTCCATCTCCGACTCCATCGCCCTGACTGGTTCCGTCAATTGTTTGATGAGAGAATTCCGGAAGTTGGGTACCAATGCTAACAATTGCTCCATTGTCATGTGTATTTGCTGTTTCCGCAAATCTTGCCATAAATCATAGGGTTCAACACCCTCCGTGCCGGTCATCAGGCTGTCCTTCTGACTGGTAGGTAGACAAGTCGCTTCTGGCTGGTCTCCTTGCAGGCGCCTTGCCACCGTCGCACCATTCTTCGTCACCGAGACTGCCTTTTCCGTGCTAGGCCTAGGTAACACCGTTGGGGTTTTCTGGACCCATTCACCGACCGTCGACCGCACCTGTTGTTGTGCCTGCCAATCCAACGCCGGGGGTCGCCCCTTCTCTTGCGGGGCCTTGTAGTCCCGCACCTTTTCCTGGGATCGTGTGACCACGAGCACATCTCCGCTCGCCCTTCCTCCCATGTTGTCTTCAACAGGGACACCCGCCGGTACTTCCGGTACTTCTTCGGACTGCGGACTAGGCTCCTTGCTATCCTGTTGCGGACTGTCATCATCACATTCGATAATCAGAACCGCGTTCACTGCTGGTGCGGACTTGCCTTCTCCGGATCCCCGGGTTGCTTCCCTTTCCGCCTTGTGGCGCTTGAATAATTCGCAATCTACCTTTCGATGTCCGGGTTGATTGCAATAAAAACATAGGAACGTCCGTTCCCCTGCTGGTTCATCTGCACCTGTTCCAGCCGTTCTCGGCCGCCAAGGTCTTTTCGCCGGTGCGGCTGGTACCGCGGCTGGTGCTGCGGCTGGTGCCGCAACTACCGCCGCCACCGCTGGTGTCGGGGCTATTCGTGCGTTATAGCGGCAGATCTCCGTGGTATGCATCGCTGTTTGGCAAATCGCACACCACCGCTCATTCAAACCGCATTCCTCTGCTAAGTGTCCTGCATTCCGGCACCGATTACACCAAGTATCCTTGCGAACTTTTGAAGAGGACCCTATTCCACTATCCCGGCTTTTGGCTCCGGCAGCGGATCCTTCCGGAAATGACTTCCCTGCCGCTTTTCCAGCCTTCCGCCTCATGGAACGTTTGTCCTCCTCCTCATCCGACTGATCCGACTCCTCCTCAGTATCAGTATCGGAGTCTCCCTCAGCCTCCTCATACTTCACTTTTCCTTTCCTTCCCTTGGAAGTAAACAGGACTTGTTCCGCCCTCACCGCTGCTTGGACGACTTCTTCCAATGAAAGAGCTTCCAGATCCAACGATGCCAGGGACCTTTTCAATCCTTTATTCAGCCCCTCCATAAAGTAAGCATTTTGGATGGGGACTGCTGGAGTAGTTGCTGCATCGAGGCGGCGGATCAACGACCGAAACCTGGCCGCATACGCCTCCACTTCTTGGTTCTTCTGTTCCAGTTTCCCCAGTTTGGCCAGGACATGAACACGGGTCTTGTCCTCCCGAAACCGGAGCAAAAAGGCATCCCGCAGTAGATCAAACGTGGCAAAATGGGTAGCTCCATATTGCGCGATCCATACTGCCGCCTGCTTCTGCAGTGTCGGGATGAAAGTCGCCATCTTCATAAGATCTGTCGCCTGCACTGGTGGAGCCGTATTCACCATCCATGCCATCTCAAATGACAGTATATGTGCATCCGCATCCTCCTTATCCCGTCCCGAAAACTTGGGGTACTTCACCGTCATCCTGGATACCAGTGGTGGAATAGCCGCGCTGCTTACCGCCGGAACTCCACCCCCGCCTCCGCCGCCACCGCCTCCACCTCCCCTACCGGGATCTGGTGACGGACCTGGGGCTCCGCTTCCTGCAGGCACACCACCCTCCCGTCTCCTGGGACTCGGTGGTGGGGAATTCCGCAACGGTGACGCTTCGTCTTCCGGAGGAGTACCTGTTAAATCGAACGGGCTACTGCGTCCGGAGGATTCGCCTTCCTCCTGAACACCGGAAACGACTGGACCTTCCTCTCCTGGGATCAGCGGAGGTGTGTCAGAGCGGCTACTACTCTCACTATCCGTGAAGAAGCCGAAGAGAAGATCACGTTGAGCCACATATCTGTCATGCCGTTCCTCGCGGGTTGTACGTGCCGATACTGGAGTTGCAAGCTCCCGAGGCCGTTCCGGAGAGCGCGATGTTCCCCCTGGCTCACTCCCAGCGTCATTCATGCGCTAGGCCTCGCACCGAGGAATCAGAGTGTTACAGATGGGGAGCATCCAACCTCTCCGGGGGAATCCACCGCGACGAACATGGAAATCTTCCGTGGTCGCCAAAGTGTTAGCCCTCTCTACTCTGAAGACTAACTCGAAACGCACTACTGCGACAGATTTACATGCGTAATCGTACTTCAGAACTGCGTATGAAAATTCATAGAGTAGAACAGTGATCGACAGAATCATTCATGATAAAACAATAAGGCAGATGCAATAGAATCTCTGTATAACATTTCTCCGAGCAGTACAACACCGTACTCTCTGATACATAGCACTGATCCTTGCTCCGATCCTCATCAATGAGCCTCAATTGATCTCTCTGAATGATCGCTCTCTCCTCTCTTATCTAACCGGCACACATAACTCCTTCACGGTTGCCGTGCCTATTCAGTTCTCCGCCTGCCCCTAGAACTTCCGTCTTTTCATATCTCATTAATAAACTAGATACAACGTATTAATAATAATCTAAGGACTAATGATCTAAGGACTCCCCCCCTAGCTCCTCTTTACTGTGGCTGCTTTTGCCCCTAACAATTGGAAGAGGGGAAAGAGGCGGGGAAAGAGAGAAGAAGAGGGAAAGGAAAAGATATTGGAAGAGGGGGAAAGAGATTGAAAGATTGAAGGAGAAGGAGAAGGAAAGGAGGGAAAAAGAGATTCAAAGAGGGGAGAAAAAGAAGAGGGGAAAAGAGATTGAAAGATTAAAAAAAGAAGAGAAGGAAAGAGAGGGGAAGAGAGGGAAGAGAGGGGAAGAGAGGGTTCCTACGCCCATCACTGCAGCTAGTGCTTAAGGCACTAGTTGCAGGCCAATGCAAGTAACAAAAATAACAAAAGGAAAAAAGAGGAAGCACTTTCTTACCTGGAATAGTACGTCCCACTCGGTGTTTTGTGGACTGGCCCTACAAAAGAGAGGAAACATACCATTTTTTAAATAACTAGTTAGACGAAGGAGGAGTTTAAAGAAGCAACTTCTCAAAGAGATTGGATTGAGGAGACAAGGAGAAAGAGAAGGAAGAGATATACAAGAAAGACTAGAAGAGTGTGGGGGTTAAAGGTCACTGTGCCTTAACCCCGGTTATGTACAATACTCAAACACATATATAAATGAATGAAAAAGAAGATTAGGGTGGTTCTGCACCCACCAAACTTGTGTGGCTCTCTGTCTCTCTCTCTCCTTCTTCCGTTCTTGCTTCCGTTGAGAGCACTCTCAACTGGTATCAGAGCCCGGGTGATCTAGCTGAGCGTGCGTGAATGCTTGAAGCTCAGCAGCTCTGTGGGAGGAAGGAGAAGCTCTGTGGGAAGCTTTGTGGGTGACTTTACTTGCATCCGAGTGTCCAGAGACCTTGGAGGAACCTTTGGAAAAGTCACTTTGGCTTTGCGAAGTAGTTTTGAGAGCCTATTAAGAGCTTTCAAAGAAAAAGTCGTTTTTTGAGCTTTTCCCTGTTCCGTTCGATGACAGAGACTCCATATTGACTTGTAGAGGCAACTATTGCTTGCTTTTGGTATCCACATTACTTCAGGAGGTTGGAAACACCTTCATTCTTGAATCTGGGATCATTTCATTGGATTTCTGACTCACTGTGTCAGTTCCTGCGTTTTTTGCCCGGGTGTTGGAACTCAAGTTTGGAGCAACCATTTGCAGATCTGTCAGTTCCGGTGGACTCAGGAGGTCCTAAAACTTCTATGTTGCTCATCATTCACACTCGGGTGGAGTTTACAGATAGCTCTGTTTCCAAAAACGTTTTTCAGTCCGTGTGTTGGACCCAGTGATTGAGACCACGGTTTCCAAAACCGTCTGTCCCATTGCGTTCCGGACGCCCAAAAACCCCTACCTATCAGTTCTTGCATGATTCGGTGGAGGATTTTCAGAGTTATAAATCTCTGTGTATTCGATTTCGTCTCTCTGTTATGCATTTTTCATACTAAGGTTTTGAAACCTTAGATTTATGCCACATGGCAGTGGATAAGTATTGACTCCCATTTCTCACTCATCGGTTGGGATTTTGGAGTTCTGGCAGAAGAGAGATATTTGCAGATTTTCTTGCTGATTCCGATTATGCAATGGCGCCCATGTTTCATCTCAGGTTCTATTTTCAGTAGCGCTCATTACCGTGGGACTATAATTTCTTGAGCATACCTTATGCAGATCACTCTGGTTGCAGTTTGAGCAGTGTGCGCTCATTCGTGGTATGCATTGTAAAGAATAAGGGAGAGAGATAGGAGACTCAAGTTCAGCTTTCTTCACAACACACAAGAGAGAGGACACAAGGTTGGAGGTTGAACCCTTTCTTCACTTTTGCACACAATAACAATACAATAGAAGAGGGAAATACCCTATATGTCAAACCCTAGAATACGTGGTTCATATGTGAACCCAAACCAAAAACATACGTGGTAGTCTAACTACATCACGAGTACAACTAACATAGGCGGTGACATAAATGATAGTCATCTAGGAGATGTATCGGGGGTAGAGCTTGATATCTCAACACTCCCCCTCAAGCTCAAATCCATCTCACGTACACCAAGCAAGCTCCTAAATCTGCGAAGCTTCTCGGTACCCAATGCCTTCGTAAAAATATCAGCCACCTGCTCCTCAGTGCTGACATAGACAAGATCAATCTCACCAGCTAGAACCTTCTCTCTCACAAAGTGATAATGCATCTCAATGTGCTTCGTTCTAGCATGATAAACTGGATTATTAGCAAGCATGATGCTGCTAATGTTGTCACAATGAATGACAACTGCTGCATGAATTGACTGTCCCATATCTGCAAGTAGCTTCCGTAACCAAGCTACTTCACATGCAGCCATTGCTGCACCACTGTACTCAGCCTCTGTGCTCGACAGGGCAACTGTTGGCTGCTTCTTGCTGCTCCAACTGATGGCACCACTCCCAAGGGAAAACATAAAACCACTAGTAGATCTCCTGTCTGAGACACTACCAGCCCAGTCAGCATCTGTGTATCCATGTACCTGTAATGCACACCCAGCTTCATAAAACAGTCCATAATGCAATGTGGACTTCACATACCTCAGTATGCGCCTAGCCACATCCAAATGTGGCTTCCTCGGTGCCTGCATAAACTGACTCACCAGCCCCACAGCATAGCTCAAATCTGGTCTGGTTATAGTCATGTAAATCAAGCTACCTACTATGCGCCTGTACATAGTAATATCTTCAAGAAGCTCACCTGTCTCTGCATTGAGCTTCACATTCTGCTCCAATGGAACAGAGATAGGCTTACAGCCTGTCATCCCATATTTGGACAGCATGTCCAAACCGTATTGCCTTTGCAACAGCCATATCCCACTCGGGGATCTAATAACCTCAATGCCCAAGAAGTAACGCAGCTCTCCCAAATCCTTCATCTCAAATTTCTGCTTCAATAGCAGCTTCACTTCATTAATGTCTGCATCACTATCACCTGTAATAATCAAGTCATCAACATAGATGACTACAAGCACAATCCCTCTGTTTGTCCTTTTCACATAAAGTGAAAAATCTGAATTGGAAATCTGAAATCCAATAGTGACAAGATATTGTCCTATCTTGTCTGACCATGCCCTCGGCGCCTGTTTTAAGCCATACAAGGCTTTGCGCAACCTCTGCATACAAAATCGGGGTGTGAATTATCCTCATAACCTTCTGGCTGCATCATATAAACCTCTTCCTGCAAATCACCATGCAAGAAGGCATTTTTCACATCCATCTGAGATGCAAAGACCATCCCTTTGCAGTAGCCATAGCAATTACTGCTCTCACGGTTGCCATCCTTGCAACTGGGCTGAAAGTTTTCTCATAGTCAATTCCATATGTCTGCGCAAAACCTTTGGCAACCAATCTTGCCTTGTACCTGCTAACAGACCCATCAACATTGTGCTTTACTTTGTAAACCCACTTGCAGCCAATAGCCTTCTTATCATGAGGCAAAGGCATCAAATCCCAAGTGTGGTTTGCATCCAAGGCAGCCATCTCTTCATCCATAGCTGCTTCCCAATTTTTATGCCCTAGTGCATCCTCAAAACATGTGGGCTCTGGCTCCTCTAGAACCTTGACCATATAAGCATAGTGATGTGCTGTATACCCATCATATCTCAGCCTGTCAACTGGATACTTAATACGAGTGGACTTCCGTACAACTGGATCAGTTGCAGGAGTCTTTAAATCATGCCTGCTTTTCCTTGCACCAGGTGTAACAACAGAAGGAATCCCAAGTTCCTCATCAAGGCTCATTTCAGAGCCGCTTGACTCTCCATCAACATGAGAGCTACCAGCAGACACATCAAACACTGGAGCATGGTCTACTTTTTCTTTTCCCTTATGTGATACCTGCACAACACTATCAGGGCTGCCATGTGACGATTCACTAGATCTCAATCTCCCTGTCCATGCATTAGATCCACTAGTAGAGGACTAGTAGAGGACTCTCTGGGTCCACTCAAGGCTTGAGAATGCTGCTCTGCATTTATTGCAGCATTCCCATTTCCTGCATCTGCATCTCCTACCATAACCGTTGGTGCATACCAGCTGCTCATTTCATCAAAAACAACATCTCTGCTCACTTGCATTTTGCGGGTGGAAGGGTTATAACAGCGATACCCTTTCTGCTGCAGAGCATATCCAATAAAGATGCATTTTTTTGCCTTTGGATCCAGCTTTGTTCTCTTCTCATCAGGAACATGAACATAAGCTATGCAACCAAATACCTTCAAGTGAGAAATATCTGGTTTTTGGCCTGTATACATTTCTTCAGGCGTCATGCCATGGACAGCTCCAGTGGGGGTTCTGTTCATAATATAAACAGCAGTTGCTACTGCTTCAGCCCAAAAATAATCAGGCATGTTTTTCTCATTTAGGATCGCCCGTCCTACTTCTGCAATATGCCTGTTCTTCCTTTCTGCAACCCCATTCTGCTGAGGGGTAGACCTGCATGAGTACTTCCTTTGAATTCCCTGTTCTTTCAGATATTCACAAAATTCTTCTGAAAAGTACTCTCCCCCTCCATCAGATCTTAGCACTTTAATATGCACACCTTTCTCTTTTTCAACCATGGCCTTAAAAGCCTTGAAATGGCTGAACACTTCACTTTTGTGCTTCATAAAATAAATCCACACCTTCCTAGTGTAGTCATCAATAAACGTCACATAATAATGGCATCCACCAATAGAAGCAGCTTTGGTTGTCCAAACATCTGAATGGATCACTTCCAAGGGTCTTCTGCTCACCTTAGCATTTTTGGGAAATGCATATCTGGCCTGCTTACCCATTTGGCATGCTTCACATACCTTTTGCATTCCCTCAACTCTGAATTTAGGCAAACCTGCAACAATGTTTTTCGTTTGCATAGATTTCAACCTTTGTATATTCACGTGCCCAATGCGCTTGTGCCATATCTCAATATCTGCAATGACACCTCTCCCATGCGCAAACATAGCAGCTTTCACCTCAGGCATATCAACATCCAAGGTGAACATTCTTCCATTTTTGTTGCCTTTCGCAACCAAGCGGCACTTATTTTTCAAGTCCTCAACAAAGCATCCATCAGGATTAAATCTAACCTGCAGACCTTGCTCAACCATCTGGCCAACTGAAACCAGGTTCTTAGTGATTTTTGGAACATGAAGTACATCTGCCAAGTACTTCGTTTTGTCATCCTGCATAGCCAATGGCACTTTACCAACCTGCGTAATTGGGTGCGCAGTATCATCACCTGTTTCAACATAACCTGGCTTATCCAAATTTCTAACATCATGAAACCACTCACCATGACTGGTCATGTGGTTAGAGGCACCTGAATCAACATACCAAACATCATTGCAAGCTACAGCATCTCCTGACATGGAGTTAACCATATGCTGCATCACAAAAAGGTGCTCATTTCTATCGTCACCATGCCCACTTGATGATGCATAGTTGCTTTGCTGCAACTTCCCACTTTTGATGTCATTCTGCTTTTTATAGCATGTATTCTCCTTGTGTCCAGGCTTTCCACAATAATAGCATTCTGTGCTGCTATTTACTTGCTGGTTCCTTTGCCATGAACCATGGCCTCTTTGGCTCCCCCTGCCTCTAGAACTACCACGTCCTCCTCCATAGGACTGGTTTTCCTGTTGTTGCTGTTGGGGTTCTGATTTCCTGCACGGCCACCAAAACGGCCTCTTCCTCTAAATCTGCCTCTACCTGTATTTTCGAGTAGAAAGTAGTCTCTTGAGAAGTTGAGGTGGCTGAACCACCATTCCTTTGCTCTTCACTCAGCAAGAGAGTAATAAGTTCCTGAAAATCAGGAAATGTTTCACGGACTCCAATGGATGTCCGAAACTGTGCATAATCTTTCCCAAGACCATTCAAGGTCACGGACACTAAGTCCTCATCATCAACAGGTGCTCCAATGGAGGCAAGAGAATCTGCAAGGCCTTTCACCTTCAAGGAATACTCATTTATATTCAGATTTTTCCTTTGCACATTGTGCAACTCCTGCTTTAGCTGCATCTTTCGTGCTTTGGTATTTGTGCTATACAGCTTCACCAATGTATCCCATGCCTCCTTAGGCGTCTCTAGATCCTGTATATGCACAATCATAGAATCTGAAATGCTAACAGACAGCCAATACAGGCATTTTTTGGCTTTTTCATGCCATTCTTTAAAGGCCTTCAATTCAGCAGGAGTGGGAGCAGCACCCAAAACTGGTTCTGCAGTTTCACCACTGATGTACTCCCAAACTCCCTTTCCCATAAGGAAGTTTGTCATCCTGAACTTCCATGCTTGGAAGTTGTTCTTGTCAAGCTTCTCACTGACAATGGTAGACAGATTCTCAGACATTTTACAAATCACGAATTGCAACAGCAACCTGTAAACACAGCAAATGCCTCACAAGGGCAAATAGCAAAACTTCTGCAAAAAGCCTCACAGGGGCAGATCTGCAACACTGACGAAAGTGGTATTTCACCACACAGTCACTTCCTAGTGACGATTTTGCATCAACAGGCAACAGGCATGAATCTGCAACTCCCAATATCTCTGCACACAGGCATACGATGCAATTTCTGTGGCACCTTTCCACCGACTAGCCGCGCAGTGGTCGCACAGTGAAAAACAGGGCCTTTTTCTGAGTGCCTGCGAAGAACTTTCGCCTTCAAAACGGGCCCCAAAACGACCTCAAATCAAACGGGCCCTTTCCCGCAGCATATACTGCGCTCTCGCCACACCGCGAAGGGCCTCTCAATCTGAAACAGTGCACTCCTGCACTTCTGGCTGTGCTACCTGCAGAGGTTTGCTCCCAAACTCGAAATAGGAAAGCTACACTGGTCCTCTTACCAGGACACCACAAACTTGGCTTGCTTTCTTGAGCTCCTTACCACGAACAAGGCTCTGATACCATGTAAAGAATAAGGGAGAGAGATAGGAGACTCAAGTTCAGCTTTCTTCACAACACACAAGAGAGAGGACACAAGGTTGGAGGTTGAAGCCTTTCTTCACTTTTGCACACAACAACAATACAATAGAAGAGGGAAATACCCTATATGTCAAACCCTAGAATACGTGGTTCATATGTGAACCCAAACCAAAAACATACGTGGTAGTCTAACTACATCACAAGTACAACTAACATAGGCGGTGACATAAATGATAGTCATCCAGGAGATGTATCGGGGGTAGAGCTTGATATCTCAACATGCATTGGGTTGCAATGGATGATTTATAGGCCATTTGGATGCATTGCGGTCCTTGTTTGATGCGCTGATAGGCCCAAATTGCCTTGTGGGATGCTATTTTTTATGGACGCTTTGCACATGGATGCTATTTTATGCTGAGGGACAGCTTTGACACATTGCAGGTGATGCATTGATAGTGCTATGCTCTCTTCGATGAGATATTATTGATGCATATGCCAGTGGACGGTGTTTATGCTTGAGTCATTTGGCACTTATTGGCATTTTCTTTTGGGCCAGATTTGCTCATATGGATGCATAGTATATGCACATGAGTCAGATGCATCTTTTGATGCTTTGAGCTTTGAATTTTGGTGATATTTCACTCTATTGTGGCATACACATTTGGGTGCACCTGGTATTTGGTGTGATTCTCTCTTGCAGGCACTAGCATTTGGGATTTTGTTTCATTAGCATAATGGCATCCTCTTCCACGTCTGAAAAGGAGTTTTTCAGCATTAAAAAGTTTGATGGGACAAACTTTTCTTTGTGGAAAGAACAGATAAGGGATGTGCTTATTCAAAAGAAGCAGATTAAACCCTTGGCAGGGATTGAAGCTAAGCCTGCAAATATGTCTGAGGATGATTGGAATGAGTTGGATGCATTAGCAAAGTCTACTATTAGACTTCATCTTGCAGAGTCAGTTTATTTCACAGTAGTAAATGAGCAGACTACGGAAGATTTGTGGAAGAAACTATGTGCCACTTATGAAAAGGAAACTGCCTCTAATAAAGTTTACCTCATGAAGAGGTTGTTTGAGCTGCAAATGAAGGAAGGGGTCTCCATTGCTTCTCACTTGAATGAATTCAATATTATTTTCAGCCAGCTTCAGGCTCAGAAAATGAATTTTGATGTGGAGACTAAGGCAATATTTCTCTTATGTTCATTGCCATCCTCATGGGATACCTTCCGTACAGCTGTCAGTAACTCTGCACCTGGTGGAGTACTGAAATTTGATGATGTTGTGGGTAGCTTGTTGGCCGAGGAGATTAGACGGAAGTCTATGGATGGCAACAAGCAGGATGCAGCCTTAAATGTGCAAAGGGGCAGATCACAGTTCAGGGGGAAGTCCCAAGAAAGAGGAAAGTCACGTAGCAAATCCAGGGCACGGAACATTGAGTGTTACCACTGTGGCAAGAAGGGCCATATGAAAAAGGATTGCTACAAGCTAAAAAGAGAGCAAAGGGATAAGAAAAAGAATGCAAATTGGGGTGCAAATCAAAAGGAAGAGAGTCCAAGGGAGGACAAAGGAAAAGTGAAGATCGAGGAGATCAATGCAGTCACACATGATAGTGACAATGACGTTCTCTTCATGTCTAGTTTATCTGCAGAGTTGCTTACCACTTCAGATGATGCATATTCCCAGGATTGGATTTTGGATTCTGGTGCTTCATTCCATGTTACTCCCCATATGGAATGGTTCTCCACTTATGATAGTGGAAAGACAGGTTGTGTGCATCTTGGAAATGACTATGCATGTGACATAGTGGGAGCAGGTGACATAAAGTTTTCTTTTGCAAATGGGTCTGCATTTGTTTTGAAACATGTGAGACATGTGCCTAAGCTGACCAAGAGTCTTATTTCAGTGGGTCAGCTAGATGATGCTGGTTTTCACACCACTTTTGGCTTTCAGAGTTGGAAAATTCAAAAGGGCTCTATGCTTTTGGCTAGGGGTGCCAAGTGTGGGACTTTATATCCCTTACATGTATCAGGGGTATTTGATCATGTTGTTGCAATAACCGAGCAGCCAAGCACTTCTTTGTGGCATTGCAGGTTGGGGCACATGAGCCAGAATGGAATGAAACTCTTATGCCGTTTGGGTTATGTACCGCATTTGAGTTTCTCTGATTTTGAATTTTGTGAGCACTGTCTCTATGGGAAGTAGACTAAATCAGCCCATAAAAGAAGGGGAAAGAAAGAGTTTGAAATGCTTGATTTGGTGCATTCAGACGTATGTGGTCCCATGCCTACACGGTCATTAGGCGGGGCTGAATACTATGTGACATTCATTGATGATGCAACTAGGAAAGTGTGGGCTTATGCTATAGCTCGGAAGAGTGATGTGTTCCAGGTATTTCAGAAATGGCTGGCCTTGGTTGAGAATCAGTCAGGTAGAACGCTTAAATGCCTACGGACTGACAATGGTGGAGAGTATCTCTCTCATGACTTTCAGCATTTCTGTGATACTCGTGGGATTAAGAGGGAGCTTACATCCCCTCCAAGTCTTTCTGGTGGTTTTTGGGCTGAGGCAATGAAGACTGCAGTGCATGTGATCAATAGATCACCTAGTAAGAGTTTGGATGGTGGTATTCCTGAAGAGGCATGGAGTGGCAAGAAGCCCTCTTACTCTCATTTGCGTATATTTGGGTGTGAGGCATATGCACATGTGCCAAAAGAGCTTCGAAAGAAGCTAGATCCTAAGTCTAGGAAATGCATCTTTCTGGGTTATGGTGAAAGTGGAGAGATGGGCTATCGTCTCTGGGATCCAGAAGCAAAGAAGATCATACGCAGCCATGATGTGGTCTTCAATGAGAAGAAGATGCATAAGGCACCCATGAGGGATGTCAAAATGAGGAGAATCACTTTCCAGGATGTGAATCCACCTGCATATGTTGATAGACAGCAAGCTGTCCCTGCACCAAATGTGCAAGAAATGGTACAACCAAGTACTCCCACAGGTATACAATCAAGGGTAGATGATGGATCATCTATTGGTGGAAATGATGAGCCAAATGTGGCTGATATGCAAGTGGGACAGCAAGCTGAAATGCCCTTGAGAAGATCATCTAGAGTGTCTAGACCGCCTGATAGGTTTGTTCCAGGGGTAGACTATGTGATGCTTACTGATTGCGGGGAGCCTTCTTGCTATAGAGAGGCTATGATGCGTGAGGATCAACGCAAGTGGGAATATGCTATGCAATCAGAGATGAGTTCACTTATGAAGAATAAGACTTGGGACTTGGTTTCTTTGCCACATGGAAAGAAAGCATTGCCATGTAAATGGGTCTACAAAATGAAGGTCACAGGTGATGATGTGCCTAGGTACAAGGCCCATTTGGTTGCTAAAGTGTTCAAGCAAGAGAAGGGTGTAGACTTTGATGAGATATTCTCTCCGGTTGTGAAGATGACCACACTTAGATGCATGCTTGGACTAGTGGCATCAGAGGATATGGAGCTTATGCAAATGGATGTCAAGACAGCTTTCTTGCATGGGGATTTGCATGAGGAAATTTACATGGTGCAACCGGAAGGCTTTGAAGAAAAGGGCAAAGAGCATTTAGTTTGCAAGCTAAAGAAGAGTCTCTATGGTCTTAAGCAAGCGCCTAGAGAATGGTATCAGAAGTTTGATGTTTTCATTCGGTCCCAGGGTTTTAGGAGGAGTGAAATTGATCACTGCCTCTACACTAAAAGGGCTAAGGATAATAGCCTGATAATCCTGGCACTATATGTGGATGATATGCTATTGGCTAGCAAGAATACTTATGAGCTAGATGCATTAAAGGCCAAGTTGCATGAGGCCTTTGATATGAAGGATTTGGGACTTGCAGGTCATATTCTTGGTATGCGCATCACGCGTGATCGGAGTAGGAAACTCCTTTGGCTTTCACAAAAAGAGTATGTTACAAAAGTATTGCAACGTTTCAATATGGAGGGGGGGAAGGCAGTGAGTACTCCATTGCCTCCATATGTGAAACTGAGTCATACAGATAGTCCCAAATCAGATGAGGAGAGGGCCATGATGGCCAAGGTTTCTTATGCATCAGCAGTTGGGAGTCTTATGTATGCTATGATAGCTACTAGACCAGACATTGCATTTGCAGTGGGAGTTGTTAGCCGGTATATGGCTAATCCAGGAAAGAGGCATTGGGAGGCCATTAAGTGCATCATGAGGTACATGAAGGGTACCAAGGAGATGTGCATTTGCTTTGGTAAAGGAGACATGCGTGTACTTGGGTACACAGATTCAGACTATGCAGGGCATGTGGATAGTAGGAGATCCACTTCTGGTTATGTGTTCACCTTTGCAGGTGGTGCAATGTCGTGGATGTCTCGTGCACAAAAGTGCATTGCTTTGTCTACCAATTTCGGATGTGCATGACACTAGAGCAAAAATAGTATTTAATGCTCGATAGACCATGCAAAGGATATCCGATGGGCACAATACTTTTCCTACCCTTCAACCTAGGTGGTATTGAAATGTTCTCAGAGAGGCACACCCATCTGAAAAGTACTTGGTCAGATAACATACCTAAGGGTGTGTTTTTTTGCATGTGCATATCACTACAGGAAAGATGGTGGATAATGCGTGATCGACCATGCAAAGTATATCCGATGGTCACAATACTTTTCACGAACCTCAACCTAGTTGAAACAAACTTGCGTGCAAAGTGGAGCCCCCATCTGATAAGTACTTGTTTGAATAACACACATAGGATGTGTGTGTTTATGGTTGTGCGTGACACTAAGGCAAAAATGGTATTTTATGCTTGATCGACAATGCAAAGCATATCCTATGGGCACAATGCTTTGCACACACCTTCAACTAGGTGAAATTAACTTACATGCAAAGTGGCACGCCCATCCCATGAGTACTTGATCGGATAACATACCTAGCAACGTGTTTTTTTACGAACGTGCGTGACACTAGAGCAAAAATGGTATTTAATGCTCGATCAACAATGCAAAGGATATTCGATGGGCACAATACTTTTCCTATGCCTCAACCTAGGTGGTATTGACATGTTCTCAAAGAGACACACCCATCTGATAAGTACTTGGTCAGATAACACACCTAAGGGTGTGCTTTTTAACGGATGTGCATATCACTAGTGAAAAAACGGTGTATAATGCGTGATCGACCATGCAAAGCATATCCGATGGTCACAATACTTTCCACGCACCTCAACCTAGTTGAAACAGACTTGGGTGCAAAGTGAGCCCCATCTGAGAAGTACTTGTTTGAATAACACACCTAGGACCGTGTTTTTTTATGGTTGTGCATGACACTAAGGCAAAAATGGTGTTTTATGCTTGATCGACAATGCAAAGCATATCCGATGGGTACAATACCTTGCACACACGTCAAACTAGGTGGAATTGACTTACATGCAGAGTGGCATGCCCATCCTATAAGTACTTGATTGGATAACATACCTAGCAGCATGTTTTTTTATGGATGTGCATGATACCAAGGCAAAAATGGTATTTAATGCTCGATCGACCATGCACAGCATATCCGATGGGCACAATAATTTTCCTACACCTCAACCTAGGTTGAATAACACACCTAGGACCGTGGTTTCTCATGGTTGTGCATGACACTAAGGCAAAAACAGTGTTTTATGCTTGATCGACAATGCAAAGCATATCCGATGGGTACAATACTTTGCACACAACTTCAACTAGGTGGAATTCACTTACATGCAAAGTGACGTGCCCATCCCATAAGTACTTGATCGGATAACATACCTAGTAGCGTGTTTTTTTACGGATGTGCATGACACCAAGGGAAAAATGGTATTTAATGCTCGATCGACCATGCAAAGCATATCCGATGGGCACAATACTTTTCCTACACCTTAACCTAGGTGGTTTTGACATGTTTTCAAACAAGCACACCCATCCGATAAGTACTTAGTCAGATAACACACCTAAGGGCATGTTTTTTTGCGGATGTGTATATCACTAGGGAGAAAACGGTGTATAATGCATGATCGACCATGCAAAGCATATCCAATGGTCACAATACTTTGCACGCACCTCAACCTAGTTGAAAGAGACTTGCGTGCAAAGTGGAGCCACCATCCAATAAGTACTTGTTTGAATAACACACGTAGGATCGTGTTTTTTTATGGTTGTGCATTACACTAGAGCAAAAATGGTGTTTTATGCTTAATCGACAATGCAAAGCTTATCCGATGGGCATAACACTTTGCACACACCTTAAACTAGGTGGAATTTACTTATATGCAAAGTGGCATGCCCATCCCATAAGTACTTAATTGGATAACATACCTAGCAGCGTGTTTTTTTAAGGATGTGCATGACACTACGGCAAAAATGGTATTTAATGCTCGATCGACGATGCAAAAATATCACTGGGCACAATACTTTTCCTATGCCTTAACCTAGGTGGTATTGACATGTTTTCAAAGAGGCACACCCATCCGATAAGTACTTGGTCAGATAACACACCTAAGGGCGTGTTTTTTTGTGGATGTGCATATCACTACAGGAAAAACGGTGTATAATGCGTGATCGACCATGCAAAGAATATCCGATGGTCACAATACTTTGCAAACACCTCAATCTAGTTGAAAGAGACTTACGTGCAAAGTGGAGCCCCCATCCGATAAGCTCTCGTTTGAATAACACACCTAGGACCGTGCTTTTTTTTTGTTGCGCATTACACTAAGGCAAAAATGGTGTTTTACGCTTGATCGACAATTCAAAGCATATCCAATGGGCATAACACATTGCACACACCTTAAACTAGGTGGAATCGACTTACATGCAAAGTGGCATTCCCATCTCATAAGTACTTGATTGGATAACATACCTAGCAGCGTGTCTTTTTACAGATGTGCATGACACAAAGGCAAAAATGGTATTTAATGCTCGATCGACCATGCAAAGCATATCCAATGGGCACAATACTTTTCCTACGCCTCAACCTAGGTGGTATTGATATGTTTTCAAAGAGGCACACCCATCCGATAGGTACTTGTTAAGATAACATACCTAAGGGCCTGTTTTTTTGCAGATGTGCATATCACTGCAGGAAAAATGTTGTATAATGTGTGATCGACCATGCAAAGCATATCCAATGGTCACAATACTTTGCACGCACCTCAATCTTGTTGAAACAGACTTGCGTACAAAGTGGAGCCCCAATCCGATAAGTACTTGTTTGAATAACACACCTAGGATTGTGTTTTTTTATGGTTGTGCATTACACTAAGGTAAAACAGTGTTTTATGCTTTTCAGACACCTTAAACTAGGTGAAATTCACTTACATGCAAAGTATTTAATGCTCGTTTGACCATGCAAAGGATATCCGATGGGCAGAATACTTTTCCTATGCCTCAACCTAGGTGGTATTGACATGTTTTCAAAGAGGCACAACCATCCGATAGGTACTTTGTGAGATAACATACCTAAGAGCATGTTTTTTTATGGATGTGCATATCACTATACGAAAAGCGTTGTATAATGTGTGATCGACCATGCAAAGCATGTCCGATGGTCACAATACTTTGCACGCACCTTGATCTAGTTGAAACAGACTTGCGTACAAAGTGGAGCCCCCATCTGATTAGTACTTGTTTGAATAACATACCTACGACCGTGTTTTTTTACAGTGGTGCATTACACAGGCAAAAATGGTGTTTTATGCTTGATCGACAATGCAAACCATATCCGATGGGCATAACACTTTGCACACACCTTAAACTAGGTGTAATTGACTTACATGCAAAGTAGCGCACCCATCCCATAAGCACTTGATCGGATAACATACCTAGCAGCGTGTTTTTTTACGAATGTGCATGACACTAAGGCAAAAATGGTAATTAATGCTCGATCGACCATGCAAAGCATATCTGATGGGCAGAATACTTTTCCTATGCCTCAACCTAGTTGGTATTGACATGTTTTCAAAGAGGCACACCCATCCGATAAATACTTGGTCAGATTACATACCTAAGGGCGTGTTTTTTTGTGGATGTGCATCACTACAAGAAAAACGTAGTATAATGCATGATCGACCATGCAAAGCATATCCGATGGTCACAATACTTTGCGTGCACCTCAACCTACACAAAACAGACTTGCATGCGAAGTGAAGCCCCCATCCGATAAGTACCTGTTTGAATAACACACCTAGGACGTGTTTTTTTATGTTTGTGCATGACACTAAGGCAAAAACGGTATTTTATGCTTGATCGACAATGCAAAGCATATCCGATGGGGACAATACTATGCACACACCTTCAACTAGGTGGAATTGACTTACCTGCAAAGTGGCATGCCCATCCCATAAGTACCTGATCAGATAACATACCTAGCAACGTGTTTTTTTACGGATGTGCATGACACTAAAGCAAAAATAGGATTTAATGCTCGATCGACCATGCAAAGGATATCCGATGCACACAATACTTTTCCTATGCCTCAACCTAGGTGGTATTGAAATGTTCAGAAGGAGGCACACCCATCCGATAAGCACTTGGTCAGATAACATACCTAAGGGCATGTTTTTTTGCGGATGTGCATATCACTACAAGAAAAATATTGTATAATGCGTGATCGACCATGCAAAGCATATCCGATGGTCACAATACTTTGCGTGCACCTCAACCTAGATGAAATGGACTTTCGTGCAAAGTGGAGCCCCCATCCAATAAGTAGTTGTTTGAATAACACACCTAGGACGTGTTTTATTATGGTTGTGCATGACACTAAGGCGAAAACGGTGTTTTATGCTTGATCGACAATGCAAAGCATATCCGATGGGGACAGTACCTTTCACATACCTTCAACTAGGTGAAATTGACTTACATGCAAAGTGGCGCGCCCATCCCATAAGTACATGATCGGATAACATACCTAGCAACGTGTTTTTTTACGGATGTGCATGACACTAGAGCAAAAATAGGATTTAATGCTCGATCGACCATGCAAAGGATATTTGATGGGCACAATACTTCTCCTACACCTCAAACTAGAAATTAAAATTTTCTTAAAGAGGCCTACCCATCCGATAAGTACTTGGTCAGATAACATACCTAAGGGCATGTTTTTTTGCGGATGTGCATATCACTACAGGAAAAACATTGTATAATGCGTGATCGACCATGCAAAGCATATCCGATGGTCACAATACTTTGCGCACACCTCAACCTAGTTGAAACGGACTTGCATGCAAAGTGGAGCCCCCATCCGATAAGTACTTGTTTGAATAACACACGTAGGACCGTGTTTTTTTACGGTTGTGCATTACACTAGAGCAAAAATGGTGTTTTATGCTTGATCGACAATGCAAAGCACATCCGATGGGAATAACACTTTGCACACACTTTAAAATAGGTGGAATTGACTTACATGCAAAGTGGCATACCCATCCCATAAGTACTTAATTGGATAACATACCTAGTAGCGTGTTTTTTTAAGGATGTGCATGACACTAAGGCAAAAATGGTATTTAATGCTCGATCAACGATGCAAAAATATCACTAGGCACAAAACTTTTCCTATTCCCTAACCTACATGGCATTGACATGTTTTCAAAGCGACACTCCCATCCGATAAGTACTTGGTCAGATAACATACCTAAGGGCGTGTTTTTTTGCGGATGTCCATATCACTACGGGAAAAACGGGTGATAATGTGTGATCGACCATGCCAAGCATATCCGATGGTCACAATACTTTGCACGCACCTCAACCTAGTTGAAACAGACTTGCGTGCGAAGTGGAGCCCCCATCCGATAAGTTCATGTTTGAATAACACACCTAGGATTTTGTTTTTTTTTTGTTGTGCATTACACTAAGGCAAAAACGGTGTTTTATGCTTGATCATTAAAGCAAAGCATATTCGATGGGCATAGCACTCTGCACACACCTTAAAGGAGGTGGAATTGACTTACATGCAGAGTGGCATTCTGATCCCATAAGTATTTGATCGAATAACATACCTAGCAGCGTGTTTTTTTACGGATGTGCATGACACCAAGGCAAAAATGGTATTTAATGCTCGATCAACCATGCAAAGCATATTCGATGGGCATAATACTTTTCCTGTGCCTCAACCTAGTCCTGTGCCTCAACCTAGGTTGTATTGACATGTTTTCAAAGAGGCACACCCATCCGATAGGTACTTGGTGAGATAACATACCTAAGGGCGTGTTTTTTTGTAGATGTGCATATCACTACAGGAAACATGTTGTATAATGTGTGATCGACCATGCAAAGCATATCCGATGGTCACAATACTTTGCACGCACCTCAACCTAGCTGAAACCGACTTGGGTGCAAGGTGGAGCCCCCATCTGAGAAGTACTTTTTTGAATAACACACCTAGGACCGTGTTTTTTTATGGTTGTTCATGACACCAAGGCAAAAACAATGTTTTATGCTTGATCGACAATGCAAAGCATATCCAATGGGCATAATACTTTTCACACACCTTCAACTAGTTGGAATTGACTTACATGAAAAATGGCGCGGCCATCCCATAAGTACTTGATCGGATAGCATACCTAGCAGTGTGTTTTTTTATGGATGTGCATGACACTAGAGCAAAAATAGTATTGAATGCTCGATCAACCATACAAAGGATATCTGATGGTCACAATACTCTTCCTACCATTCAACCTAGGTGGTATTCAAATGTTCTCAAAGAGGCACACCCATCCGATAAGTACTTGGTCAGATAACATACCTAAGGGCGTGTTTTTTTGCGGATGTGCATATCACTATAAGAAAAACGGTGGATAATGTGTGATCGACCTTGCAAAGCATATCCGATGGTAACAATACTATGCACACACCTCAACCTAGTTGAAACAGATTTGCGTGCAAAGTGGAGCCCCCATCTGAGAAGTACTTGTTTGAATAACACACCTATGGCCATGTTTTTTTATGGTTATGCATGACACTAAGGCAAAAATGGTGTTTTATGCATGATCGACAATGTAAAGCATATCTGATGAGCACAATACTTTGCACACACCTTTAGCTAGGTGGAGTTGACTTACATTCAAAGTGGCACATCCATCCCATAAGTACTTGATCGCATAACATACCTAGCAGCGTGTTTTTTTACGGATGTGCATGACACTAGATCAAAAGTAGCATTTTATGCTCGATTGACCATGCAAAGGATATCCGATGGGCACAATACTTTTCCTAAACCTCAACCTAGGTGGTTTTGACATGTTTATGGGCACAATACTTTTCCTACACCTCAACCTAGGTGGTTTTGACATGTTTTCAAACAAGCACACCCATCCGATAAGTACTTGGTCAGATAACACCCCTAAGGGCATGTTTTTTTGCGGATGTGTATATCTTTAGGAAAAAAACGGTGTATAATGCATGATCGACCATGCAAAGCATATTCAATGGTCATAATACTTTGCACGCACCTCACCCTATTTGAAATAGACTTGCATGCAAAGTGGAGCCACCATCCGATAAGTACTTGTTTGAATAACACATGTAGGACCGTGTTTTTTTATGGTTGTGCATTACACTAGAGCAAAAATGGTGTTTTATGCTTGATCGACAATGCAAAGCATATCCGATGGGCATAACACTTTGCACACACCTTGAAATAGGTGGAATTGACTTACACGCAAAGCGGCATACCCATCCCATAAGTACTTAATTGGATAACATACCTAGCAGCGTGTTTTTTTAAGGATGTGCATGACACTAAGGCAAAAATGGTATTTAATGCTCGATCGACGATGCGAAAATATCACTGGGCACAATACTTTTTCTATGTCTTAATCTAGGTGGTATTGACATGTTTTCAAAGAGACACACCATCCGATAAGTACTTGGTCAGATAACATACCTAAGGGCGTGTTTTTTTGCGGATGTGCATATCACTACGGGAAAAATGGTGGATAATGCATGATCGACCATGCAAAGCATATCTGAGGGTCACAATACTTTGCATGCACCTCAACCTAGTTGAAACGGACTTGTGCGCAAAGTGGAACCCCCATCCGATAAGTACATGTTTGAATAACACACCTAGGACTGTGTTTTTTTTTTTTGTTGTGCATTACAGTAAGGCAAAAATGGTGTTTTATGCTTGATGGACAATGCAAAGCATATGTGATGGGCATAACACTTTGCACACACCTCAAACTAGGTGGAATTGACTTACATGCAAAGTGGCATTGCCATCCCATAAGTACTTGATCGGATAACATACCTAGCAGCGTGGTTTTTTACGGATGTGCATGACACCAAGGCAAAAATGGTATTTAATGCTCGATCGACCATGCAAAGAATATCTGATGGGCACAATACTTTTTGTACGCCTCAACCTAGGTGGTATTGACATGTTTTCAAAGTGGCACACCCATCCGATAGGTACATGGTGAGATAACATACCTAGGGGTGTGTTTTTTTGCGGATGTGCATATCACTATAGCAAAAACGTTGTATAATGTGTGATCGACCATGCAAAGCATATCCGATGGTCACAAAACTTTGCACGCACCTCAATCTAGATAAAACAAACTTGCATGCAAAGTGGAGCCCCCATCCAATAAGTACTTGTTTGAATAACACACCTAGGACCGTGTTTTTTTATGGTTGTGCATTACACTAAGGCAAAAACGGTATTTTATGCTTGGTTGACAATGCAAACCATATCCGATGGGCATAACACTTTGTACACACCTTAAAATAGGTGGAATCAACTTACATGCAAAGTGGCACGCCCATCCCATAAGTACTTGATTGGTTAACATACCTAGCAGCGTGTTCTTTTACGGATGTCCATGACACTAAGGCAAAAATGGTAATTAATGCTCGATCGACCATGCAAAACATATATGATTGGCACAATACTTTTCCTATGCCTCAAACTAGGTGGTATTGACATGTTTTCAAAGAGGCACACCCATCTGATAAGTACTTGGTCAGATAACATACCTAAGGGCGTGTTTTTTTGCGGATGTGCATATCACTACGGGAAAAACGGTGGATAATGCGTGATCGACCATGAAAAGCATATCCGATGGTCACAATACTTTGCGCGAACCTCAACCTAGTTGAAAAAAACTTGCATGCAAAGTGCAGCCCCCATCCAATAAGTACTTGTTTAAATAACACACCTAGGACGTGTTTTTTAATGGTTGCTTTTCCTATGCCTTAACCTAGATAGTATTGAAATGTTTTCAAAGAGGCACACCCATCCGATAAGTACCTAGTCAGATAACACACATAAGGGCGTGTTTTTTTGCGAATGTGCATCACTACAGGAAAAACGGTGTATAATGCGTGATCGACCATGCAAAGCATATCCGATGGTCACAATACTTTGCACACACCACAATCTAGTTGAAAGCGCCTTGCTTGTAAAGTGGAGCCCCCATCCGATAAGTACTTGTTTAAATAACAGACCTAGGACCGTTTTTTTTTTTCGTTGTGCATTACACTAAGGCAAAAACGTTGTTTTATGCTTGATCAACAATGCAAAGCATATCCGATGGTCATAACACTTTTCACACACCTTGAACTAGGTGGAATTGACTTACATGCAAAGTGGCATTCCCATCCCATAAGTACTTGATCGGATAACATACCTAGCAGCGTGTTTTGTTACGAATGTGCATGACACCAAGGCAGAAATGGTATTTAATGCTCGATCGACCATGAAAAGCATATCCGTTGGGCATGTTTTCAAAGAGGCACACCCATCCGATAGGTACTTGGTGAGATAACATACCTAAGGGCGTTTTTTTTGCGGATCTACATATCACTATAGGAAAAACGTTGTTTAATGTGTGATCGACCATGCAAAGCATATCCGATGGTCACAATACTTAGCATGCACCTCAATCTAGTTGAAACAGACTTGCATGCAAAGTGGAGCCCCCATCCGATAAGTACTTCTTTGAATAATGCACCTAGGACCGTGTTGTTTTATGGTTGTGCATTACACTAAGGCAAAAACAGTGTTTTATGCTTGATCGACAATGCAAACCATATTTGATGGGGATAACACTTTGCACACACCTTAAACTAGGTGGAATTGACTTACATGCAAAGTGGCATGCCCATCCCATAAGTACTTGATCGGATAACATACCTAGTAGCATGTTTTTTTACGAATGTGCATGACACTAAGGTAAAAATGGTAATTAATGCTCGATCGACCATGCAAAGCATATTTGATGGGCACAATGCTTTTCGTATGCCTCAACCTAGGTGGTATTGACATGTTTTCAAAGAGGCACACCCATCCGATAAGTACTTGGTTAGATAACATACGTAAGGGCGTGTTTTTTTGCAGATGTGCATATCACTACAGGAAAAACATTGTATAATGCATGATCGATCATGCAAAGCATATCCGATGGTCACAATACTTTGCACGCACCTCAACCTAGTTGAAGCAAACTTGTGTTTAAAGTGGAGCCCCATTCGATAAGTACTTGTTTGAATAACACACCTAGGATGTGTTTTTTTATGGTTGTGCATGACACTAAAGCAAAAACTGTGTTTTATGCTTGATCGACAATGCAAAGCATATCCGATGTGCACAATACTTTGCACACACCTTCAACTAGGTGGAATTGACTTACATGCAAAGTGGCGTGCCCATCCCATAAGTAATTGATCGGATAACATACCTAGCAACGTGTTTTTTTACGGATGTGCATGACACTAGAGCAAAAATAGGATTTAATGCTTGATCGACCATGCAAAGGATATTCGATGGGCACAATACTTTTCCTATGCCTCAACCTAGGTGGTATTGGAATGTTCTCAAAGAGGCACACCCATCTGATAAGTACTTGGTCAGATAACATACCTAAGGGCATGTTTTTTTGCGGATGTGCATATCACTACGGGAAAAACGGTGGATAATGCATGATCGACCATGCAAAGCATATCCGATGGTCACAATACTTTGCACGCACCTCAACATAGTTGAAACGGACTTGTGTGCAAAGTGGAGCCCCCATCTGCAAAGTACTTGTTTGAATAACACACTTAGGACCGTGTTTTTTTATGGTTGTTTGGCAAAGATAAGGTGGCAGTGACTGGATCAAAGATTCTTAGTGCACATGTTGAGCTAAAGTATAAATGTGGAGATATGGAAACACTTGGAGATGTTATGCCCTACAATAAATCCAAGAAATCATTTATAGCATGGGACAAAGATGAGCTCAACTTATGCAACAGACATTATCAAGAATACAAAGTGCACCACCTTGGATTTTACTATAGGGGACATTTTACAAATGAGATCATTTGCAAATAATACTGTAGCAGAAGGTGAAGTATTGGGATTTGAACAAATGGAGCAATGGTCATTTGCATAGATGAGGATTCTAAGAGTCACTGATGATGGTATGGTTGATAACATAACATCCTTATGTGATCCCTACTATGAGGTAGGCAAGAATATGAGATGGAGCATGCAATTTTTAAACATGAGAAAGAGGCACATGGTTTTCAATGATAAAGACAAGTTATAGTACAATATCAAAGGACCTAAAAAGTGTGCCCATGTGCCAAGCTCTATCACTTCAAATGTGGATGATTTCAATGTACTCAATTATAGTAGAACTGCTTCAAAGAATACTAGAACAAATATAAAAGCATATTAGCACTACTTCAAAGCACAAAAGAAAGCACACATAAGCACAAGTAAGAAAATGAGGAGTGCTTGAAATCATAATAAAAAGCACATACTATAAAAGAAAGCATGTTAGGACTAGTTCAGAGTACAAAAGAAAGCACATGAAAGCACATGTGAGCACATGAGTACTACTTCAGAGCATAGTAAAAAGTAGATCAAAGCATATAAACGCACATGAGATATCGCATAAAAGCTCATAAAGACACATATAAGCATGTGAGGACTACTTCAAAGCATAATAGAAAGCACATAAAAGCAACATGTTGTACAAGAAAGCACAATTAAAAGCATATATAAGTCTAGAGAAGCACATAAGAGCCTACAAAATCACATAAAGCACATAAAAGCACAAAACAAGGCACATAAAGACATGTATAAACACATGAGGAATGTTTCAAAGCATAATAAAAAGCACATGAAAACACAAGTTGTACAAGAAAGCACATGATTGAAAAGACTAACAGATACATATATAAGCCTAAAAGAGTACATAAAAGCACCCCAAAAGCACATAAAGTTCTATAAAAGCACAAGAACAAGTATATTAAAGGACATGAGAACTACTTCAAAGCATAGCAAAAGGAATATATAAGCCTATATGAAGTGCTTTAACACATAATAGAAAGGACATAAAAGCATGTGATGCATGAGAAAGCACAACAAAAAAGCATATGGAAGCATACACTACTACACACGGATCCTATTGCGACATTTAGCATGCGCGGGGCGCTAATCGTCGGTATGGGAAGCATGTCCCGTAAAGCGTCGCTATATAGAGACTTTAAGCAAACGTCGCTATATAGCGACGATTTCTAAAGTCACTATATAGCAACATTTTTCAGAAATGTAAGTGTTGCTATATAGCGACACTGAGATACTATTTTATAGCGACATTTTCTAGAGAGCTTTTTTACTCATATAGGCCTTAAAAGTTAGTTTTTTCCAATGACAAATTTTTTTAAATTTTCATACATGTTTGATCTTTTGAGAGAATAAAAGTATGATAGCATGTACATCAAGCCTTTGAAGCTCATATATTCATGTCCAAGTTTGAGATGAAAAAAATTCAATGAAGAGCATTTACATCAATTGTTTCTTCTTGAGCCAAGTCTAACGCGCCAAACAAGTCTATCTCTAAGTCTATACTGAGTTGATCTCCTATATTATCATCGTACTCTAGCATCGTACGTTCACCTTAAAGTACGTGATCATCTTCTTCAATAAAGTGTGGTGATTCTTGATTCTTCTTCCTCCCGTGTGATGTCATTATGCGCATCTTCCTCTTGGCTCATATTGTGATCTTCATCTTCTTCGCTAGATTCAATGGGATCAATTGGATCGAGCATTGGTAGTGGCATCTCCATATCCACATCTCTATCTTCAAAAATTTTCTTACTTCGTGGTGCAACTTAGATCACGTACCACCATCTTGGATCAGAACGATTCGGATGAAAAACCACCTATATTGAAGATGGGTGCCAGATGTCATCAATCATATATATGAAATTATGCTTAAGTACATGTATCAATGGATCTTTAAAAATGAAAGCTTCGATTAATTAAATCATTAGTATGCACCTACTCATAGTGCTCGGGAAGAACAAAAGTATCACTTTCATTGGTCCAATGTTTGGTGGAGTCTATTGCAAAGAAATCACTACTATCTTTTCTCATTGTTACATGGGGACCGTTGTAAATAGTTCTAAACCATTTTACATCAAGAATGAAGATACTCAATCGTCTAAAATCAATTCATAGATTTCGTGTATGGTTCCACAATAATCCAACTATGAGGAGAGAAGATTGGTATCCAAAGCACTTGCTCAGCTATCTTGCGTGAAGCTAGCCATGACTCCACAATCATACATGACTCTCTTTGAATCGATGCGTTCCACATGAAAATGTCGTCCATATGACCATAATGCACTGTACTTTTTGTACTGTAAAAGAGAATCATTAAAACAATGAAGATGCATCTATTTTATAGCATATATTGCCACAAATAATTACTTAATTATGTCAAGAAGTAAGAAACTTACATGCATCATACATCCAGATGATAACTCTCGCTTGCGCTCGTTTATTCTCTCTCCATCGTGCTCGGCTTTACGTAGAGCCAGTTGTAGCCAATCAAGTGACATGTTAGTGGGGAGAAGAGCCAGATCCCGTGGATATGGTTGCGATCGCCTGTACATTACTCTGAATCTCGTCCTTGCAGCATTTATTCTTTCTGCTTTGGCCACTTCATATCTCTCAATCCACTTCTGCATCTCAGGGCTATTGAGGATACAGAACTTATTGAATTTCTCCATTTGCTCTTCACTCATCTTTCTTTCAATCCCTTTTGCTTAGGGAACCTCGCCAACGATGCGATCATCATCCTTGTTATGCCAAGCTTGCGGCATATCGAGATCCGTGAATGCAAGAAACTCCGTGATATATACTAATGACTCTTGCACAAGCCATCCCTCTGCCATGCTTGCTTCTGGTCTTGCTCTTTATCTTACAAATCCCTTCAAAGTTTTCATAAACTGCTTGAAAAAAAACATCCATCGACTATGAACGGTACCTGCAATAGCCACCTCATCAACTATGTGTACAAGCAAGTGGACTTGAGTTGTCATAATGCTCACGGGAAAGTGCTTCTCAAGCAAGCATATGGATTCAATGGATTCCACCCTAGCCTTCTCGATGCTCGATATGGAGATCTCTTTTTGAGATATTCACCTATTTCACATATCCATGTAAGATATTTTCATAATCAGTCTATAGATTAATCAGCTTAAATTGAAGAAAATGCAATCAATGCGATTTGATAGTAAGCATACCTCACAATATCACTGATCTTGAATATAGCATTTCTAACATCTTCTTGTAAGCACCCTTTTATTGTAATTGGGAAGATGAACTATCAAAGCAACAAAGAAGTCATGTCAACAATATAACATAATCATAATTACGCTAACGCATCATGATTATCGGTACACTAATTCTATAGCTTAGAATACCTGTTAGACCTTGTGCCAATCATCGGACTTGAGCCCACTAAACTTATTGTCCTTTGAAAATGCTCCTTTCAAGCAATGCATGTACCCTGTCGGTGTTTGAAAAGAGGTAATGCCCGCCTTGACCGCTGCCTCCTCCTTATAGAGAGGATCCACGTTGCTTTCGGGAGGACAACTTTTCCCAAAGCATGCACTTGGGGCCACAAACGAGACATCCTATTCGTAGCACACAAGTCTTCTCACACTCCTCTCGAGTCTTTGGAACCAACCAAGTGTGTCCAAATAGTAGCTCCCACATTCTTGAAGATATGCATGGGATCCAAGAGATGATTGATTTGTAACTAACCCCAATAAGGAAGCTCGTGAAAGGTCGATAGTCTCTTCATACTAGGAGGACTTTCCTCTCCATTTGCCCTCCAAGCTTGAATCCAATCACTTGCCTTCAAATATGATGGTGGCGGATCAAGCTGACCTCCACGTGTGAGATGGTCTAGCAGAAGGTATCAAGCATGACCTTCATAAACATTTTTCCTCATATGTTTGGAGTATCGTGCAAGCGATTTCAAACCCGGTCCACAAATAGGACAAGCATGGTACCCACTTGTAACAAGTCCTACACGTGTGCACGAATGTGTTAGTATAAGACATCCGTGCGAAACTCGGGGGGGTCACTCATCATATGTAACCCTATCACATGAGTTCAACAGAAGGATTTTTTTAATTTCTAAAATTTATAGAAAAAAATATACATAAGGGACTATTTAAAATAGTTTTGGAAAAAATTTACAGATTTGTATAGAAAAGGGGTACATTTTATTAATGAAAATTTTTACAGATAAGGGACTTTTAATATAGGCCTTGAACACACGTGATATAGAGGGTTTATACATAGTGACCCTCCCGAGGTGCGAAAGAGAGTCATAAAAGCATAATCCTATATTATACTTGTAGAGACACAACCACGTACCTGCGCACTCTCCATATCCTGGGTAGTCATGCATGGTCCACATCAAGATACCCCTGACCAAAATATCATTGGTATGTCTAGGAGCTCTGGAAATATCAAAGACCCACACTCCTCTCCATAATATCTGTAACTCCTCTATCAAAGGTGCCATGTACACATCCATATTTTTTGCCTTGTACTTCCCTGGCATAAGTAGTGCAAGCATGAGGTTGTCCCTTTTTTATTGTTAGCCATGGTGGGATATTGTAATTCACCATGACTATGGGCCATGTCGACCAAGATGTCTAGCGTAATCCAAAAGGATTCACGCCATCCATGGCGAGCCCAAGATGTAAGTTGCATGGCTCCCTCGCAAAGTCTAGCCACTGATTGTCTATGTGCTTTCAAGCTACACAATCTGCGGGAATCCTCAATGTGTCATCAGTGGACCGATGAGATGCATGCCATGTCATCAACTCCACTATGGATTTGCGTCGGAACATGTGTTGTATTCTTGCAATGATGGGAAAGTGTCTCAAGACCTTTACCGGTATCTGCTCACCCTGCAAGTCATCTCCATATTGTTGTTTCCCACACTTCAAACAACTAGCCAAATCTCCATGCTTACGATAAAAGAGAATACAATCATTTCAGCAAGCATGAATGGTATCATTATCCATACCCACCATTGTTAGCATCTTTTTCGCTTCATCTCTTGATGCAGGCATGGTATTTGGTGCAGGAAACATCTTTTGGAGCAACCTATCACAATTCAAACATACATAGGCTTCAAATAATGATGATTCGGTACACTAATCCATACATGATGATTCTCAAAACAAACAATATCCGAATAATGAGTCAAATTAATGCAAGAGCTAACCTCATTAAGGCTGAGACACTTGTATCCGACCACCCATACTTTACTTGCAGATTCAAGATTGAGAGACAAGAACGTAGTTCAGACATCGTAGCACCCTCGTACAATTGTGTTGATTGCAACTCTCGCATTTTGACCTCAGACTCTGACATCACGTGTACATGGGATGTAGTTCACCTAAAAATAGAATCCATCATGTCAACCATACCCTCGTCATCATCTGGGGGACTATAGTCTTGCTTAAAGTGTGAAGGTATATGCACACCCTCGTCAGTCTCCTCATCTTGTTTTAAGATTTCGTGTAAATATAAGATCTTGTCTCAAGGTTTCGTACCATAATGGTATCCAATATTAACCTCGAACTTAAATAGCTTTGACTTACTGATAATCCTTCAACACGTGCAACACCAATGATGGGTACTAGTTTGGGCTCCTCCCCATACATCCGCAAGTGGTGCATGATAATACGACATTGATGTCGTACTTCTCGCTTGTAATGAGTGCAATGACAATATAACCTCTCCGTAAGCCACTTTGTGCCCTCGGGCATTGGCGCATCATCAAACGAGCTTCAACTCGTCCCTTCCATCTGCACTTATAAAATCACAACACAAGTTGCAAGGAAATATATTAACAGTTATAAAATAGCATCTATGAGCTTCTTTTTTAACTTTAAACATAAAGTGTCACTATATAGCGATGTTTTGACATGTTCCGTCGCTATATAGCCATGATTTGCTCTCTTTCATCACTATATAGCGACGATTATATTTTTAAAATCGTCATTATATAGCGACGGAACAGAGCAAATCATCACTATATAGTGACACTGTGGGTTAAAACCTGAACCTCACGATGCGCGGCGCTTTCTTTAGCAATCTCTATTGTAAGCTACAATCTCTCCTCCCACCTATTTTCGATGACCTCCCATGCTATTCTCCACTCCTCATCACTACTCACCCCTCTCCTAACACTTGTGCTCCCTCTCCACCCTTCTCCCTCTTTGCTTTCTTGAAAAGAAGTTTTTCAAGAAGGTGTCTCTTTGAACAGTGTAGGTTCGTTTTTTGTGAGATTTCATTTTGTCAGTGTTGAAGCATGTTTCTCCTTGTATTGCTAAGGCTATGTGCTAGTTTTCATGCTTGATTTCAAAGGATTGAAGACAAAAAATGAGATTTTGTGAAAGATAGAAGACTCACCTCTTCTGAGAGTGCTCTCAACGGAAGCAAGAACGGAAGAAGGAGAGAGAGAGAGAGAGCCACACAAGTTTGGTGGGTGCAGAACCACCCTAATCTTCTTTTTCATTCATTTATATATGTGTTTGAGTATTGTACATAACCGGGGTTAAGGCACAGTGACCTTTAACCCCCACAACCTCCCACTTAAAGGACAATGTGCCTTTAAGAGAGAACAAGTAGTGAGCATACTATCCAATGCCCATCAATACACGACAATACTCAAACTGCTGGACTAGGTAGACTCTTCGTCAGCATATCTGCAGGGTTATCATCTGTATGAACCTTGACAAGCTCTATGCGCTTGTCCTCAAGTACCTCCCTGATGAAATGGTACCTGACCTCAATGTGTTTGGTCTTTGCATGAAAGACCGGATTCCGTGCTAGCTGAATAGCACTCATGGAATCACTATGCAATGTCGGTACACCTGTATGAATCCCCAAATCTCCCACTAGCCGATCAAGCCATATAGCCTCCTTGCAACCCTCTGTGGCTGCAAGATACTTAGCCTCTATTTTTGATACTTTCTTATTTTGTATCTTATGATCATGACATATTAATATATTTCATATGTCATGATGGACAGTCTGCATATCGGCTAGTATCTACTATCAGAACAACCAGGGAGCAACAAGACCAAGTAGAATTCAACTGACGTCTACTAGTGGAGCAAAAAGATGGGCACAGCTGTGGGTGGAGAGTTGCCTACAACTGCATGTTGTTTCTTAGAGAGATTTTTGATTTGGAGTTATGAGTCAAAATGGAATCATATACAGAAGCCGATCTACTAGTGTTTCGGGCTAAGAGTATTCAGTGTCTAATTGCTACCATTGGGAAACAACTTGAAAATATGACTACATTGTAGCATGTATAAAACCTTATCTTTATACTTGTATGCTTGTTCAAGCCTTTAATTGGGATGTGTAAATCTCATAACTTTTTTATATTTTCCTCCAAGAGGAGAAGAGACTGAGTCTAATGAAAGCATGCTATCTTTATACTTCTATGATTATTTAAACCTTTATTTTAATTTGGGATGTGTAAATCTCATAACTTTTGAAATTTTTCCTCCAAGAGGAGGAGAGACTCACTCTAATGAAAGCATGTATGAAACCTTTTCCTCCAAGAGGAGGAAAGACTCACTCTAATGAAAGCATGTATGAAACTTTATCTGTATACTTCTATGCAGTCTAATGAGAAAACCATTATTAATGTTGGGGAACAACCTAAAAATATGACTACATTGCAGCATGTATGAAATGATCTTATCTTTATATTTCTATGCTTATTTAAGCCTTTATTTGGGATGTGTACATCTCATAACTTTTTTATATTTTTATAGCAGAAGGAGGATGTAGAAGACATAGCAAGTGTAGAAGAATATGATGTAGACTACTCTCTCAATAAGATGAGTCATGAAAATATGACTCTATTGCAACAGATTGGAAGTTCATTCACTGCTATGTTGTTAATTCGATAACAACCTCATTTTTTTGAATTTGGTGAAGAAGAGATTTAAATCCTCTTGAATCCTAAGAAAGAGGTTAATGTCAAAGTCATTACAACCATCCTGAGGTTTGATGCAGCCTTTTCCTTGGCTTTATACTTGCGTATTTTGATTAAATCCAAGAAGCTAATACTTTTTTTAAAAAATAGTAATGTTATAGAAGATTTTCCTCAAAATATACAAAGAGTTTCATATATGCTCAATCCTCTTATTTCTGAAGTGCTTAGCAACAAAAAAGAAACCATAGAGGATGTTTGCAAGTGGTTGAAGCATGTTCCTATGAATGAGGCACGAGTTATCTTTACAGCATATTATGAGAAGTAAGCATCAAACCCTACTTGTTTTTTCTATTGCGTTGCTAGAATTGTCTCAAACACACTAATTATTCTTTATTGATAATGCAGCTCACATTAGAGTTTGGTGGTCGTGGACATCTTTGCTAAGAAGTGCTTCTTTGCCAACTCAATGACATCCGTCCATGGCACTGTGTTAGAGTAAGTATAGACTACACTTATTGTCACTTCTTGACATGTAGATTGATATGCAATGCACATATTCACTGTTGTTATATCTTTTGATGTGCAAATCGGCTCGAAAGTTGGTAGGTGCTATTGACACAGTAATGCGGCAATGTGACTTGGCACAACAAATCGAGTATATAACATGTCAGGTATCACATCAAGAGGATAGCCACATCTACAATTGTGGATGGAGGGTGGGCTACAATTGCTTTTTGGTACTTGGTCAAATTTTTGAGATACAAAATGACACCACACTGTCAACATATGCGGACTTGCATCTCTATGCATTTATAACATGTACCATTCGAGCAATCATTAAGGGCAACATTATGGACCCTCCCACAAGTCAAATAGATAATGGCTCAGAGGAGTGTGAAATGAATGCCGTCAAAGAGTCAAAGGGGATAGAAGACCTCAACTCTGCAAACATGGCTTCATTGGAAGAATTGGGAAGCTCTTTTAATGTTAGGGTTATGATTCAACATAGACCTCAATATCTTGAATTTGGTGGAGAGGAGATTTCAATCCTCTCTAGAGCTTCAAATGAGGTCAATAACAACGTTATCATGGCCATTCTCAGGTTTGATACAAAATTTTTCTCTGCTTGATAATTCAATATTTTGATTAAATCTAATAAGCTAATATTCATTTATTTGTTGGTGCAGTATAGTTATCTCACAATTTTGTAGAGCCGTACAAAACTGGGTCTATATGTTGGATTCCCTCCTTTCTCCTATACTTAGCGATAGCAGAAAGACCATAGCCGATGTTTGTAAATGGTTATAGCCTTTACATTTACATGGCGTGCGAGTCCTATTTATGGCATATCACGAGATGTAAGTATCATGGCAACCTTTATTTTCATCTTATACTGGCAACATTGTGTTAAATATAATGGTTCTTAATTATTCGTGTAGGGAACATTGGAGTCTGGTGGTTTGGGACCTTGAAAACAACTATTGTTGGTTTGTCAACTCGATTGCAGGCTTTCATGGCTCAGTGCAAACGTAAGTATTCTATTAATCTGTTGTTACTTCTATATTATGTACCTTATGTAATAGACACACTAAGTTTTTTTAATATGTTATGATGAGCAGGTTGGTTGAGAAGTTGGTATCTGCTATCAGAGAAACAGGACAGTACAAAGACTCGCTAGACTTCCAAAAGCATTTAGTAGTAGAGCAGGAAGATGGGCATAGTTGTGGGTGGAGAGTTGCCTATAACTACATGTTGATTTTCAAAGAAATTTTCTCACTTAAGCCACAGGTCTCATCGGAAGACTCTTTGGAGCTCAAATATTCAGAGGAGGATATACAATTGTTTAGGGCTGAAATCATTCGAGACCTAATTACTGCCATTAGAATACAACATGCAACTGAAGCAATATCAAAGCTTGCATTTAAGGAAGAGGAGACTGAGTCTACTATGAAAGCACTACACACTATAGAAGAAGAAGAGACTTGGTGTACACCTATAGCACACAGCCTCCACTAGAAGCATCAGAAGAGTTGCCACAGCCTCTGCTTGCATTTAAGGAAGAGGATACTGAGTCTACTCTGAAAGCACTACATACTACAGAAGAAGTAGAGATTGAGTGTACATCTAGAGCACCACAGCCTCCATTGGAAGCATCAGAAGAGTTGCCACAGTCTCCACCAGAAGAGTTGTGCTGCATGTATGATGTTGTGTTTGTATATATGCATGAGGAGCATATTCTCATGATGTTGTTTATTCCATGAATATTATGGTTGACATTTATTTGTTGCAATGTATGAATCATGATGTTGTTTTTGTTGATTATACACCAATTTGTGACTTATTACTTAAGTGGCATTTAGTCATGATATTTATATATTTATTTCATGCACACAATTTTATGATATGAATGTGTGATGATGTGATTATTTGGAAATATAACCTTGTGTGATGACAATTTTGATATGAATATGTGATGATGTAATATTTATAATATATTTCACTCCAACGTATCAATTCCCAATGCTCCACTCACTTAAAGTACAGCATTCCCAATGCTCTGCAAAATTTTATTCAGTTGGACAGTCTCCACTCACTTAAAGTAGAGCATTCCCAATGCTTCACTCACTTTATTCCAACCCTTATCCTTATCATAGCGAACACATCATGCCTTAGTGCACTTGTATTCTTTGTAAAGAATAAGGGAGAGAGATAGGAGACTCAAGTTCAGCTTTCTTCACAACACACAAAAGAGAGAGGACACAAGGTTGGAGGGTGAAGCCTTTCTTCACTTTTGCACACAACAACAATACAATAGAAGAGGGAAATACCCTATATATCAAAACCTAGAATACGTGGTTCATATGTGAACCCAAACCAAAACATACGTGGTAGTCTAACTACACCACAAGTACAACTAACATAGGCGGTGACATAAATGATAGTCATCCAGGAGATATGTCGCGGATAGAGCTTGATATCTCAACACTCCCCCTCAAGCTCAAATCCATCTCACGTACACCAAGCAAGCTCCTAAATCTGCGAAGCTTCTCAGTACCCAATGCCTTCGTAAAAATATCAGCCACCTGCTCCTCAGTGCTAACATAGACAAGATCAATCTCACCAGCTAGAACCTTCTCTCTCACAAAGTGATAATGCACCTCAATGTGCTTCGTTCTAGCATGATAAACTGGGTTATTAGCAAGCATGATGCTGCTAATGTTGTCACAATGAATGACAACTGCTGCATGAACTGACTGTCCCATATCTGCAAGTAGCTTCCGTAACCAAGCTACCTCACATGCAGCCATTGCTGCACCCCTGTACTCTGCCTCTGTGCTCGACAAGGCAACTGTTGGCTGCTTCTTGCTGCTCCAACTGATGGCACCACTCCCAAGGGAAAACATAAAACCACTAGTAGATCTCCTGTCTGAGACACTACCAGCCCAGTCAGCATCTGTGTATCCATGTACCTGTAATGCACACCCAGCTTCATAAAACAGTCCATAATGCAATGTGGACTTCACATACCGCAGTATGCGCCTAGCCGCATCCAAATGTGGCTTCCTCGGTGCCTGCATAAACTGACTCACCAGCCCCACAGCATAGCTCAAATCTGGTCTGGTTATAGTCATGTAAATCAAGCTACCTACTATGCGCCTGTACATAGTAATATCTTCAAGAAGCTCACCTGTCTCTGCATTGAGCTTCACATTCTGCTCCAATGGAACAGAAATAGGCTTACAGCCTGTCATCCCATATTTGGACAGCATGTCCAAACCGTATTGCCTTTGTAACAGCCATATCCCACTCGGGGATCTAATAACCTCAATGCCCAAGAAGTAACGCAGCTCTCCCAAATCCTTCATCTCAAATTTCTGCTTCAATAGCAGCTTCACTTCATTAATGTCTGCATCACTATCACCTGTAATAATCAAGTCATCAACATAGATGACTATAAGCACAATCCCTCTGTTTGTCCTTTTCACATAAAGTGAAAAATCTGAATTGGAAATCTGAAATCCAATAGTGACAAGATATTGTCCTATCTTGTCTGACCATGCCCTCGGTGCCTGTTTTAAGCCATACAAGGCTTTGCGCAACCTGCATACAAAATCGAGGTGTGCTTTATCCTCATAACCTTCTGGCTGTATCATATAAACCTCTTCCTGCAAGTCACCATGCAAGAAGGCATTTTTCACATCCATCTGATGCAAAGACCATCCCTTTGCAGCAGCCATAGCAATTACTGCTCTCACGGTTGCCATCCTTGCAACTGGGCTGAAAGTTTCCTCATAGTCAATTCCATATGTCTGTGCAAAACCTTTGGCAACCAATCTTGCCTTGTACCTGCTAACAGACCCATCAGCATTGTGCTTTACTTTGTAAACCCACTTGCAGCCAATAGCCTTCTTATCATGAGGCAAAGGCATCAAATCCCAAGTGTGGTTTGCATCCAAGGCAGCCATCTCTTCATCCATAGCTGCTTCCCAATTTTTATGCCCTGCTGCATCCTCAAAACATGTGGGCTCTGGCTCCTCTAGAACCTTGACCATATAAGCATAGTGATGTGCTGTATACCCATCATATCTCAGCCTGTCAACTGGATACTTAATACGAGTGGACCTCCGTACAACTGGATCAGTTGCAGGAGTCTTTAAATCATGCCTGCTTTTCCTTGCACCAGGTGTAACAACAGAAGGAATCCCAAGTTCCTCATCAAGGCTCATTTCAGAGCCGCTTGACTCTCCATCAACATGAGAGCTACCAGCAGACACATCAAACACTGGAGTATGGTCCACTTTTTCTTTTCCCTAATGTGATACCTGCACAACACTATCAGGACTGCCATGTGACGATTCACTAGATCTCAATCTCCCTGTCCATGCATTAGATCCACTAGTAGAGGCCTCTCTGGGTCCACTCAAGGCTTGAGATTGCTGCTCTGCATTTATTGCAGCATTCCCATTTCCTGCATCTGCATCTCCTACCATAACAGTTGGTGCATACCAGCTGCTCATTTCATCAAAAACAACATCTCTGCTCACTTACATTTTGCGAGTGGAAGGGTTATAACAGCGATACCCTTTCTGGTGCTGAGCATATCCAATAAAGATGCATTTTTCTGCCTTTGGATCCAGCTTGGTTCTCTTCTCATCAGGAACATGAACATACGCTATGCAACCAAATACCTTCAAGTGAGAAATATCTGGTTTTTGGCCTGTATACATTTCTTCAGGCGTCATGCCATGGACAGCTGCAGTGGGAGTTCTGTTCATAATATAAACAGCAGTTGCTACTGCTTCAGCCCAAAAATAATCAGGCATGTTTTTCTCATTTAGGATCGCCCGTCCTACTTCTGCAATATGCCTGTTCTTCCTTTCTGCAACCCCATTCTGCTGAGGGGTAGACCTGCATGAGTACTTCCTTTGAATTCCTTGTTCTTTCAGATATTCACAAAATTCTTCTGAAAAGTACTCTCCCCCTCCATCAGTTCTTAGCACTTTAATATGCACACCTTTCTCTTTTTCAACCATGGCCTTAAAAGCCTTGAAATGGCTGAACACTTCACTTTTGTGCTTCATAAAATAAATCCACACCTTCCTAGTGTAGTCATCAATAAACATCACATAATAATGGCATCCACCAATAGAAGCAGCTTTGGTTGTCCAAACATCTGAATGGATCACTTCCAAAGGTCTTCTGCTCACCTTAGCATTTTTGGGAAATGCATGTCTGGCCTGCTTACCCATTTGGCATGCTTCACATACCTTTTGCATTCCCTCAACTCTGAATTTAGGCAAACCTGCAACAATGTTTTTCGTTTGCATAGATTTCAGCCTTTGTATATTCACGTGCCCAATGCGCTTGTGCCATATCTCAATATCTGCAATGACACCTCTCCCATGCGCAAACATAGCAGCTTTCACCTCAGGCATATCAACATCCAAGGTGAACATTCTGCCATTTTTGTTGCCTTTCGCAACCAAGCGGCACTTATTTTTCAAGTCCTCAACGAAGCATCCATCAGGGTTAAATCTAACCTGCAGACCTTGCTCAACCATCTGGCCAACTGAAACCAGGTTCTTAGTGATTTTTGGAACATGAAGTACATCTGCCAAGTACTTTGTTTTGCCATCCTGCATAGCCAATGGCACTTTACCAACCTGCGTAATTGGGTGCGCAGTATCATCACCTGTTTCAACATAACCTGGCTTATCCAAATTTCTGACATCATGAAACCACTCACCATGACTGGTCATGTGGTTAGAGGCACCTGAATCAACATACCAAACATCATTGCCAGCTGCAGCATCTCCTGACATGGAGTTAACCATATGCTGCATCACAAAAAGGTGCTCATTTCTGTCGTCACCATGCCCACTTGATGATGCATAGTTGCTTTGCTGCAACTTCCCACTTTTGATGTCATTCTGTTTTTTATAGCATGTATTCTCCTTGTGTCCAGGCTTTCCACAATAATAGCATTCTGTGCTGCTATTTACTTGCTGGTTCCTTTGCCATGAACCACGGCCTCTTTGGCTCCCCCTGCCTCTAGAACTACCACGTCCTCCTCCATAGGACTGGTTTTCCTGTTGTTGCTGTTGGTTCTGATTTCCTGCACGGCCACCAGAATGGCCTCTTCCTCTACCCCTGCCTCTACCTGTATTCGAGTAGAAAGCAGTCTCTTGAGAAGTTGAGGTGGCTGAACCACCATTCCTTTGCTCTTCACTCAGTAAGAGAGCAATAAGTTCCTGAAAATCAGGAAATGTTTCACGGACTCCAATGGATGTCCGAAACTGTGCATAATCTTTCCCAAGACCATTCAAGGTCACGGACACTAAGTCCTCATCATCAACAGGTGCTCCAATGGAGGCAAGAGAATCTGCAAGGCCTTTCACCTTCAAGGAATACTCATTTATATTCAGATTTTTCCTTTGCACATTGTGCAACTCCTGCTTTAGCTGCATCTTTCGTGCTTTGGTATTTGTGCTATACAGCTTCACCAATGTATCCCATGCCTCCTTAGGCGTCTCTAGATCCTGTATATGCACAATCATAGAATCTGAAATGCTAACGGACAGCCAATACAGGCATTTTCTGGCTTTTTCATGCCATTCTTTAAAGGCCTTCAATTCAGCAGGAGTGGGAGCAGCACCCAAAACTGGTTCTGCAGTTTCACCACTGATGTAATCCCAAACTCCCTTTCCCATAAAGAAGTTTGTCATCCTGAACTTCCATGCTTGGAAGTTGTTCTTGTCAAGCTTCTCACTGACAATGGTAGACAGATTCTCAGACATTTTACAAATCACGAATTGCAACAGCAACGTGTAAACACAGCAAATGCCTCAGAAGGGCAAATAGCAAAACTTCTGCAAAGAGCCTCACAGGGGCAGATCTGCAACACTGACGAAAGTGGTATTTCACCACACAGTCACTTCCTCGTGACGATTTTGCATCAACAGGCAACAGGCATGAATCTACAACTCCCAATATCTCTGCACATAGGCATACGATGCAATTTCTGTGGCACCTTTCCACCGACTAGCCGCGCGGTGGTCGCACAGCAAAAACAGGGCCTTTTTTCGAGTGCCTGCGAAGAACTTTCGCCTTCAAAACGGGCCCCGAAACGGCCTCAAATCAAAAAAATAAAGTCACCAAGGGCATCGCCCTCTCCCATAGCATATACTGCGCTCTCGCCGCACCGCGAAGGGCCTCTCAATCTGAAGCAGTGCACTCCTGCACTTCTGGCTGTGCTACCTGCAGAGATTTGCTCCCAAACTCGAAATAGGAAAGCTACACTGGTCCTCTTACCAGGACACCACAAACTTGGCTAGCTTTCTTGAGCTCCTTACCACGAACAAGGCTCTGATACCATGTAAAGAATAAGGGAGAGAGATAGGAGACTCAAGTTCAACTTTCTTCACAACACACAAAAGAGAGAGGACACAAGGTTGGAGGGTGAAGCCTTTCTTCACTTTTGCACACAACAACAATACAATAGAAGAGGGAAATACCCTATATATCAAAACCTAGAATACGTGGTTCATATGTGAACCCAAACCAAAACATACGTGGTAGTCTAACTACACCACAAGTACAACTAACATAGGCGGTGACATAAATGATAGTCATCCAGGAGATATGTCGCGGATAGAGCTTGATATCTCAACATTCTTCCATCCTAGTCCTTCCACAAACACTCTCTTATTTCTTACATCCTAGTCCTTCTGATTAACTTGTATTTGTCTTTCACTTTACGTCTTCCCTCACTTTCTATCACTCTTGAAGGAGGGGCAGCTCACTATGCATCCCTCGCTATCGCTCCCTCACTCTCCTCCCACTTTCCCTCTAAGACAATGACTAGTTACTACGCGACTTCATTTACTAAACTCAAATCCTGTCTTAGATCCCTTTTGTATGGACCAATGAAGGGAAAATCATTTGAGGAGGATATGTTATGCACATGGCTGCTTGATTTGAACTCAGCAGAAGAGGTGAATATCCCTAGCTTTCTTTTTCGCTTCTTTTAATCACGTACTTCTTATGCTAATGAGTTAAATTTTCGTACAGGATATGGCGGTGGGTAGAAGCTGTATTGAAAAAAATGGTGAAGATGAGGAAAGCCAAGAGAGAAAAGAAGAGTTATTGAATGCTTACAAGTCAGTGGAAGATTCGAAATAGGTTGTGACGAGAGTCTGTGAGGAGATTTGCGATGCCAGCCCTGGTTACGCATGGCTTGCAGGTTTAAATTCTGCTTGTTTTCATGAAGCCAATGCCATAGTAGGCACTTTCGAGGACATATGCTCTCTCTAATGACTTAATAGTCAAGTAATGGAAATTTAATTCCATATAAATTTAATTCCATAGAGACTTATGTGTTTTCTAAAGTAACTATAATAGACAAGAAATGAAACTACAGTTCCACAAAGACTTTTTAGTTCTCTAATGTATAGTTGTAATAGACAAGAGAGACAAAGATGAGATCTTCTAGGTTGAGCTAATGGAAGGTGTTTTTTGACACCATATGGCTTTGAGTTATATGATCTACTTCTTGTACAAATGTGTCATGCTTTTTTTAAATGTACTGTAGTTTTAATAACATGTCACACCATTTTTTCTAATTTGATTTTTTAAAATCTTACTTTTTGTCTCTTTTAACAATGTGATGTCCTCTTTTTTTAATGTACTCTAGTTTTAATAACATGTCACGTCATTTTTTCTAATTTGATTTTTTAAAATCTTACTTTTTGACTCAAAGTTTTGTTTTATAAGAGCCTCTTTTTTTTAAATGCTTTATCCAAAATTATCTCACAAAACGAATTTGGATAGTGTACTAGTCCAAAATTAATGAAATAGGTGTTACACCCCTTAAATGGACAATCATCAATGAGCAAGGTGTTACTAGGAGTAAATTCTTTATCATTTGCCCAAATGGCAAGCAATGGCTTAAACATGCATTCAACACTTGGCTTGTCCAGTCTATATAACTTATTTAAGACTGGTATGTAGCATTGATCCTGGCCCATAACTTTGTAGAATGGAAATTCTTTTTGTGGGAGTTTCTCAATCATTTTTGTCATCTAAACCACATTCTTGGGTAATGCTGTTGACCATATGCCCACATGAAAGTGCTCAAACAATCTATCCAAGAATTGGACAAAACCTTTTCAAAGCACTATCCACTGTGACCTTTGAATTTGTATGCTTTTATAAATACTGGAAGGTTTATCCGACTTCAGAAGCAAAATTCCATTTAGATCAAGGATAAGTAATCTCTTTGTCTCGTAGATGGAAAACAATACAAGTGTTACCTGTGTGGTATTTCTAGATGCAACCCACCAAGGTGTGAAGTTAGGATTCAATAATGTAGGCCAGGCTTAAATCTACTCTATTTTTTCTCATTCACGAGATCCTATGCTCATCTAAGTTTGGTTGTGTGAAGATGCTAAGATCGGTTTTAAAACCGATCTAAGCATGAGATGTGTGGATTGGTTTTAAATTCAATCTAGGCATGAGATCCTAAGATTGGTTTTAAAACCAATCTTAGTCTATTCTCCTTTAGAAACTTCAAATAACAACATCAGTTATAAAACCAATCATACTCTCTTATTACCATTGGTAGAGGATGAGAGACTAAGTTCAAATATAGTTTTTTGTTACCCAATAATATAAGAAATTGCAAAATATACATTAATGATTAAATTTCAAGGACGTAAATAATTCAAAAGATACACTTTAAGAATAATCGAGGAAATTTTCATTACTGTTCAAAAGATATATATTTACAAAAATGCTTTTGAAAGCATTGAACATTTACAGCTTCTGACCTACTCTTTTAGATGAAAGTAATTTCTCGCTCATTTTTTGAATGTCCATGAGCGCTTGTGGGTCTTTTACACCAACCGGTATCTCCAATTGCTGCTCACTTGAAGGCTGTGCATCTGCACCATGCAAGTTCTCTTGGTTGTCCATAGTAGCTTTCTCAAGGTTTGCCCATATACTTAGATCTTTGGATTCGGAGACCAAGGTTGAGCACTTGCCATTCACCTCAATCTCATCTTGTTGCTTGCTCACAAATATAAGAGTCTTTCTTTTCAAATTTAAAGCCTCTATAGCAACAACTCCATCCACGAAGGCATCCACAACATGTTGATCTAGTCGACAAAAATACTGAATAAAAGAGGACATAAAATTTCCATTCCGCAAGTCTTTCTGTGCATCTTCCTCTTTGTTGTCTTCATCCTCCTCAGATTCCTTGGTGTATAAGCTATAACTAAGAGATGGCTTGATTGCAAACTCCTTCAATTCTCAATATTTCATCACAAGAAGTTTTGTATACCACACTAGCAACAACCAAATCACTGAGGGCATCGTCAAATAGAGCATCTTTTGAAGACTCAATCCCATATGAACCAACCTGGTAATCAAATTGCAAGTCTAACCCTTTGATTTCCTCTAGCTTAAATGATACATTTTTTATCAAAACAAAGGCAAGCAATCCATAATGTGGCTCTCCATATGTTATTTAATTTAGCATAGCAAAGAACCTTTCAAAGGAAGATATGTTCCATTCTTGCGCAAGGGATACCTAGGTCTCTAGAATAACTAATCCAATCACTCGTTGCTCTTTATATTTGTTAACACTCTCTAGGCTATCAAAGTTGGCTCCCATTTATAGCTCTCCATGGCATCTCTTTCTTGTCATGAGTAGAGGCTCCAAACTTTAAGCTATGAATCCACGATATATAGCTCAATGCAGCTTGAGGTAGCATGTTGACTTGCTCGAATTTAAGAAATCCTTCAACCACTCATTACAATACCCAAAGATGATTTGATACCTCTGATCTGTGATATCATAAAACTATTTTAGCTCTTCCCAACTCTTACTCGCATTGGTCGTTGACTTTGCCTTGAGGAAAGTAACAATCTTTGGTTGAAGGACTTTATTACTCTTCATTTCCCAACACCTGTCCTCCATTGTTTTCATGGTTGTTGATTTGGATCCTGATAGTATTACCTTTCTCTCTAAGATTTCATGCTGTAAATCCAAGATCATAGAGTCTTCCATGCCCAACAGACAACGAAACATTGTTGGCCCCAATCTCTTCGTACCCTTTGCTTGGCATATTTCTTGAACTTTACCAAAGGTACAAGCTTGCGTTGTGTTGATCTCCTGTACTAAAATCTCACCCTTTTGGTTGGGCAAGTTGCCCTTGACATATCTATTCATTATATCCATCCATCCTTCAAAGCATTCATCTGAACAAATAATCATGTGCACATCTTTTGGATTGAAACTCTTCCCAAAAGATACTTGCACAGTCTCAATGAAATCCTACACAATAATAATATAGTACGAATCTCAAGATCGGTTTTAAATCCGAGATTATACAAAGCACTTGATGCAATGTAGAATGAAACTCTTATTTTCACGATCAATTTTAAAACTGCCCTTGTTTGAAAATGACATAATAAGCACTAAATTGATAACCAAAATAAAGCAAAATTAAAAGAATAATGGATATAGAAATGCTTACATCCCATCCTTTTTGTGATATGTGTCCTTTACTGTTCTCTGGTTTCCCAAATGCGATCCATTGACTCCGAAGCTGTGTCAGTTGTTCTACATATGGTGCATTCTTCATGATCTGCTGAAGTTCTTCATTTGCCTTCCATGAAATGATCTGACAAACATGCTTTGGGCAATTTACCACAATCCTAGCAGTTCTTTTTTCATATACTTTTTTGATTGGTTGAACTGCATGGTAATCATTAAGTTGTAGGAGTTTTGCAGCTTGAATAGAGTGCTGTCCTAAAAGCACCCAATAAGAATAAGCATAAATATCTTTAACTACCACTTCTGAGAGTGGCAACCTTGTGTTTGGATCAAAGGGCATCAGGTCTGCTTTTGCAGAGCAATCCCTTGGATTCATACAAAACTCTTTGAAACCACAAGGAGGATGACAAGACCTTAGTCATTCATTCCACCTCAAAGAATGGTGTTGCAACTAATCTTTGGGAGCAAAGAGCAAAGATTAGGCCTTTTAGCCTCCATCCAAGAATGGTTTTGAAAACTGTTCTTGGATGGGGGGATGAATGGATAAGGTCCCATCCTCCTCCTTATGGTTCCATCCTCAAACAAGATTGGTTTTAAAATTGATCTTGTTTGAGGATGAAAACCCAAGGAGGACAAGGGAACCTTAGCCATTCATCCCCCATCCAAGATGGTTTTGAAACCGATCTTGGTTGGAGGATGGAAGGCCTAGCCTTTGTCCTTCACCACTTCCAAGATCAGTTCCAAAACCATTCTTTGAGATGGGATGAATGACTAAGGTCCCCTCAACCTCCTTATGGTTTCATCCTGAAACAAGATGAGTTAACCCAAGGAGGATGAGGGGACCTTAGCCATTCATCCCTCAAAGAATGGTTTTGAAACCGATCTTTGAAGGGGTGAATGACAAAGTCTAGGCCTTTCATCCTCCAACCAAGATCAGGTTCAAAACCATTCTTTGATGGGGGATGAATGGCTAAGGTCTCATTGTCCTCTTTAGGCTTTCATCTAAGTCCTCAAACAAGATCACTTTTAAAACCGATCTTGGCGATAGAATAAAACCAATTTATACAAAAAACATTCTAAGTGATATGTAAAATTTAAAATTTCACGGACGTGAATAGTAAATTTAAAACGGGAGTGAGAGCGTGGAGAGCATGAGAGAAGGAGTGAGCGAGAGAATGAGAGAGCATGATAGAATACGTGCGGAGTGTGAGGGGACGAGAGAGAGAGAGCGAGAGAGAGTGTGTGAGATTCGAGGGCTTGGGAGACGATTCGAGACAGATTATCTCGAGGTTTTCGTGAGATTCAAGGGTTGGGAGACGATTTCGAGAGCAGCACCATGAGCAGCGCCACGAGCATCGATGTGATGGAGATGACGCAGCACGTGTTTGTGATGATGGCGATAAAGCAAGCGGCCGCAATGCAGACGACGGTGGCAGCAGGTAAGGTTTCCCTAACTTTGAACTATAGTTTTTTAAAACTATAGTTTATACTATTAAAACCATAGTTTAAACTATGGTTTTATTAATAGTTTAATTAACTATTAATTAAGCTATGGTTGGGCATGGTTAATAAACTATGGTTTAATAAACCATAGCTTAATTAATAGTTAATGAAACTATGGTTTTAATAAATATTTAAAAAATTAAAATAAAATTTTAAAAATTTTAAATGTGTGGATCGAAATAATAAATAAATAAGTATATACCACTAACAATAAATAAACTTAAATATGTGTGTGTGTGTGTGTAAAGAGGTTTTTATTTGAAAATATATTTAAATGCAAACTAAAAGGCTTATACTTCCCCGTCTCTTCCCCAAATGCAAGATCGGTTTTGAAATCGATCTAAGCCATGGGAGGAAAGGCTTAGCCTTCCCCTCTCATCCCCCAATGCAAGATTGGTTTTGAAAATTATCTTGGAAGGGGACATGGCCAAGCCTTTCATCTCATGCCAACCGATCTTGGTTGTGGAATGAGGTCATGGCCTTTCCCATTCATCCCCAATCCAAGATCGATTTTAAAACCAATCATGGAAGGAGAGATGAAAGGCAAAGGCTAAGCCTTTCATTCCCCATGTAAGATTTTGAAACCGATCTTACATGGGGACTAAAAGGCTTATCCTTCCCCTTTTCTTCCCCAAATCCAAGATTGGTTTTGAAACCGATCTAAGTCATTGGATGAAAGGCTTAGCCTTCCCCTTTCATCCCCCAATGCAAGATTGGTTTTGAAATTTATCTTGGAAGGGGGCATGGCCAAGCCTTTCATCTCATGCCAAGATTGGTTTTGAAACCGATCTTGGTTGTGAAATGAAGGCATGGCCTTTATTGTTCATCCCCAATCCAAGATCGGTTTTAAAACCAGGAGAGATAAAAGGCAAAGGCTAAGCCTTTCATTCCCCATCGATCTTGCATGGGGACTAAAAGGCTTATCTTTCCCCTTTTCTTCCCCAAATGCAAGATCGGCCGATCTAAGCCATGGGATGAAAGGCTTAGCCTTCCCCTCTCATCCCTCGATGCATGGCTTTGAAATTTATCTTGGAAGGGGGCATGGCCAAGCCTTTCATCTCATGCCAAGATCGATTTTGAAACCGATCTTGGTTGTGGAATGAAGTCATGGCCTTTCTCGTTCATTGCCAATCCAAGATCGGTTTTAAAACCAATCATGGAAGGAGAGATGAAAGGCAAAGGCTAAGCCTTTCATTCCCCATGTAAACCGATCTTGCATGGGGACTAAAAGGCTTATCTTTCCCCTTTTCTTCCCCAAATGCAAGATCGGTTTTGAAACTGATCTAAGCCATGGGATGAAAGGCTTAGCCTTCCCCTCTCATCCCCTAATGCAAGATTGGCTTTGAAATTTATCTTGGAAAGGGGGCATGGCCAAGCGTTTCACCTCATGCCAAGATCGGTTTTGCCGATCTTGGTTATGGAATGAAGGCATGGTCTTTCCCTTTCATCCCTTATCCAATATCGGTTTTAAAACCAATCATGGAAGAAGAGATGAAAGGCAAAGGCTAAGCCTTTCACTCCCCATGTAAGATCGGTTTTGAAACCAATCTTGGTCATGGGATGAAAGGCTTATCCTTTCACTTTCATCCCTAATAAAAGATTGGTTTTGAAACCAATCTTGGTCATGGGATGAAATGCTTAGCCTACCCCTTTCATCCCCCACAACCAAGATTGGTTTTTAAACTTATTGGATCATGGGAAAAGGCCAAGCCTTTCATCCCACGACTAAGATTGGTTTTTAAACCAATCTTGCATAGTTGGATGAAAGACAAAGGCTAAACTATTTCTCTCACAAATTGATCTGTTTCAAAACCAATCTTGGATATGAGGAATGAAGACCAAACCTTTCATCCGTTGACCAAGATCGGTTTCAAAACCGATCTTGGCAAAGGGGATGGCCAAGCCTTTCAAGATCTATCTTGTGGAATGAAATGTGTAGCCTTTTCCTTTCATCCCCTCATCCAAGATCGGCTTTGAAACTGATCTTGGAAGGGGGGATGAAAGGCAAAGGCTGAGTGTTTCATCCCATGACAAAGACCGGTTTTCAAACCGATCTTGGTTCTAGATGAAAAGCTTGGCCTTTGCCTTTCATCCCTCCTTTTATATATATATATATATATATATAGATAGATAGATAGATAGAGAGAGAGAGAGAGAGAGAGAGAGAGAGAGAGAGAGAGAGAGAGAGAGAGAGAGAGAGAGTATTACTATGTTAAGTTATATAAGAGAATGATTTTGTAAACATGAACATTTTGTAGGCAATATGCTGAACAAAGGTGATGTCATCAATCTTGGTGGCACTGTTGTTGCACGTGGTACAATATTCAATGATGATGCAATAGGTTTATGTTAGGGTGTGCAAATTGGATCTTCTTGTGTGTCCGTGTCAGTTGATGCTTATTCTGAAGCTAACACTAAAATTCCATTTCCAACAATGGATACATGCAAACTAGGTGATTCAATGGGAAGTAAAAGACTTGAAGCATTGTGATATAGATATACCAAGCACTGTAGAAGATGATGAAGGGGATCTGGAAAATATATGTGTACAACTTAGCCGACCAGATGGACATGATGTATGGGAGGGATGGAGAGAGAGGAAAGTTTTGCTATGGGCAAAGGATAAGACACAAGCACCTAAAATAGGGCTGGTATTTCTTGTACAACCTTATGAGGTTGTAGACTTCCAAGAGTTGGGTGAAGATGAAATGGGAGTGATAGTCAAAGATGTTATACCTCACTTAGACAATTTTGAGCAATGACATGGCTACAATGTGTATTCCAACTCTAAAGGCTTGGCCTATAGATCAAATCACATTCGAGGATGGATCACTTTTACAACCCTTGGTCTATGAAGCGTGCATGGAGGAATTGTTAGAAATTCCAAAGCACAAGATGGGAGTACTAGTACTTGTTTGAGTTGTTGGGATATCTCAAGGTGTATGCCTCAGGCACACCTTGGTTTCTATGTGTGTGTGCTAGAGGCACAGTTAGGTGCCCATAAGCACAGTTAGGTGGTGGTAGAAGCCACATAGGATGATTGAGAGAATCTAGGAGCAGATTGAGGAGATGATTGTGGAGCTCTGAAGTCATTAGTGATGTCAGTGATCATGTAAGAGGTGCCTACATAAGGACCTCACCCGTCTTCATTCAAAAAGTAAGATTTCTGAGTTTGTGTTCACCCTGTGCTTTCTTTTCAGTTTACCAACATGGTATCAGAGCCCTTTAATCCCCCTTGAGCCCATTTCTACCACATCATCTTCTTCTTCTTCTTCTTCATCTTCACCATTTCTCCTCTTTCTTCCCAAATCTTACTAAAGCCTATTCTCCCTCAGTTCTTCACCTTTCTCCAAGCCCTTCCTACTGGAGATACCTCTCAAAGGGGCAAACCTTTGGCTGCAAGCAATTGAAGAATCTTCATCTCTGCTGGTCGCCATTTTGCGCAGATCATCAAATCTCTTTCCTATGATTTCTCCGAGACTGCTTCATCTTTCTCTAATTCCTTTTAGGGGAAGCTTCTCCATCCTTGGCCTATCTTGTGCTGAAATCTGAGCAGCAATGGCTGCATATTCAAGGAGAAAACAGAGAAAAACCAGTCGACTTTGAAGAAGCGAGCTATGGCGACCTGATGTGGATTTGTGCCTCTCCTCCTCAGTGGATTCTCTCTGGTATATGAGCTTTCTTTTGCCTCAAAAAGCCCCTTTTTCTTTGCTTTGGAGAGTGAGATACAAGCCCTCCAAGTTCAGGCCTCTGTTTTTGACACTTTTGACAAGGTTGTGAATGTGATGCTACATTAGATGCTACTTTAGCATTTCTGAGGTTTTGAAGTTTTGAAAAGCATTAGTACAACTGTGGCTACAACTTTCTTTTGAGTGCTATACCTAGATTTGATTGGAAAGCTTTCATTTAGCCACCTCTATGAAGCATGTAAGTGAAAGCATCATTGATTGAAATTTGGTCACAAGTCTTTGCTACATTAAATGCTTATACTTTGAAGCTTTTTAGTTGTTTTTTCTAGCCTTGTAATAGAGAAGACATTGCCCAATTCCTGGGTTAGACCCTCTCATGGCTTGCTTATGCAAAATATGTGGAAAGCCAAATCATAAAGCAATGTCTTGTTATGCTACAATGGAAGAAAATGCCAACATGGCTTCCTTGCTACAGATTGCCAAGATAATGGTTGCCAAAAAGGAAGCAACTACAAAGTCAGAAAATGCCAATCGACTTTTAGTTGATGTGCCTCCACAAGATGAGGCATCCTTTGAAGATTATGCTTTTTGAATCATCTCCATGTATGCTCTAGATCTCTCTTTTGTTGAGTCAAGGTACTCAGCCTGGATAGTCCTCCAAAATGAATGAAATAAACTATTGTGTTTTGTGTGTTTTGTAAACACCTCTGGTCACCATATGATGTAGGCCATGTGTATGTGTTTTACTCCAAGGTACCTCCTGCAGACATTGTGTGCATGTACATGCAGGGGAGATAACCATTGGAAGATCTTTTGTATCCCTTTTGTTTACCTTACACCCATGGGAACCCTTGCTAGCTTGAGATCCTAGCCATTGATAGATCCATGACCACCATGAGATGGCATGTGACACCTTGTGCTAAATGTATCCTTGACATAGCCTGAGGCATTCCCTTGAGGAGGGGTTTGTTGGGATATCTCAAGGTGTATGCCTCAGGCACACCTTGGTTTCTATGTGTGTGTGCTAGAGGCACAGTTAGGTGCCCATAAGCACAGTTAGGTGGTGGTAGAAGCCACATAGGATGATTGAGAGAATCTAGGAGCAGATTGAGGAGATGATTGTGGAGCTCCGAAGTCATCAGTGATGTCAGTGATCATGTAAGAGGTGCCTACATAAGGACCTCACCCTTCTTCATTCAAAAAGTAAGATTTCTGAGTTTGTGTTCACCACGTGCTTTCTTTTTAGTTTACCAACATGAGTGTCAAACCACTTCACACAAAAAGAAAATATCATATGGTTAATTGCAAGCCTAGGGTAGACATTGAATGCACTTCAAAGAAGAAGTACACATACAAAGATGTTCAACAAGTGGCACTGATAGACTGTTGCAAGTTGAAGTGTTGCCAGATTGCAAATCGTAGTTTGGTAATGCAAATGAGATTGGAATTTTGGAGCATGAACTTGGAGAATTGAATGACCTATATCTTCAATGCCTTCGCTAATGCTCTACGGATCGATTCAAAGGGTATGGTGGCATACTTGTTTAGCTTTCATGGGAAAGAAATATGTTGTAGGGCATGGTATGAATTGCATGGGATCTCTAAAACTTCATACTACAGGTATAAGGAACAACATAATGCTGGATGCAAAAAGGCTATGCATGGAAACAAAGGAATCATTAGAAAGGGATGGGATCATGTGGATAGGGCAAGAACTATATTACATGACTTTGTGAAGAACAATGTTGACACGATGCCTCACAAAGCTCGAATACTGATGGATGGTAAGAGAGAAACACAACTCGTCATTCCAGATATGTACAAAAAAGTGGACTTAATGCATGAGATCAATGATCTAACCATGAAAACTCTAGGGCATAAGGAGGTGGAAAAATCAACCTTCAATAGAATTTGGAATACAGATTTCAAGCATGTCTCACTTTCTCATATAAGCACTTTTTCAAAGTGTAGCCTCTGCAGTGCAATCAAGCTGAAATTGGGTGCAACTAAGATACCATCTGAACGTGAAAAGTTGTTTGATGAGAGGAGGGAGCATATGAAACAACAAATGAGTTTTCGACATGTATACTATTCATGGCATTACAAATCAGAGAAGGATCCTCAACAAGTCTTGTGCATCATACATGATAAGATGGATCAATAGAAGACAGCCATATCGAGGCTCAAAGTGAATGCAAAAGATATTGATAAGTCATATCAGTTGCCAATATCATTGACTGGAATGCTAACACATGGACATGGACAAGGAGCATATGGACATTTTTCACTTGGCCTTTGGCCCGCAGACCCAAACTCTACTGTGGGATCATTAGCCTTATGTCTTCAAAACTTGGAAAGAGAAGATAAGCATGAGTATGGTGATCTTGTGCATAGTGCTTTGAATACTTCATGCCAGCTTCTCAATTGTGTAACCTTAAGTACAACCCTGGATATTCATCTATCGATCAATCAAAAGGCTAATCCTTATACTCAACAAATGCTTGCAAGTACATCTAATACATCCACATCAAGTACATCTAATACATCCACATAAAGTTTCAAAAGGATTCGGCCATACCTCATGTTGCAATTAGACAATTGTGGCTCAGAGAACAAAAATAGATATGTTTTTGCATACCTATCTTTACTAGTGGTAAGGTGTGCTTTCTTAATGATAGAGATGGGTTTCTTAATGGTCGATCATACCCATGAAGACATTGATGCACTGTTTAGTCATTTTTCAGAGCACTTAAGGACAAGTCACACACTCACTCTACCTCATCTTATGAAAAGTTTCAACGAGTGCACAAGCTCAAGGACTGCCCCTTTTTGTTAGATATCAATGCTCCACTCTTGTGTAACTACGTGGGAACCAGCTAACTCTACTTGTAAGCCCCCCATATGAGGAGAAGGCATTCGAGTAGCTCGGTTATCTGGTAGGTCCTGGTTTGGACACCAGATGGGGGCCATGTGTGGCCTGATGGCTGGACGGCTTGAGATAAAGTTGGCACACTGCCAACTAGGCTACATGCAAGTGCAGGAAGGCATATTTGCACATTCTTGGTTCCCTTCACATGATGAAATTCATCTTGGCATTGGTCTCTTGGCCACTCCTGCCATCATGACTTGCTCCACACCTTGCTCCACCCTTTGCTTCAGCTCCACTGATCCCACGACCACTCTTTTATCTAGCATCTTAGGCACAAGGGTAGGATAATTAATTCTTCTTGATGACTTCACTCTAATGTCAATAACATGCAGGAGATCATTGAAGATGAGGAAGGACTTGAGGTCATAACTTACATGAGATAGTTGATGGGCATCTCTTTTGAGTCTAGTATAATGGTAGACTAGTGTAGGAAAGACAATACAAAGAACGAATATGTCATAACCCAAGTCAACGAGAAGTTTCCAAACCCACTAGAGTATGAGTTTGATGCTCATTACATGCTTGAGAGCATGTGTGATGTCCTCAAACACCATAGGTTAGAGATCCAAGATAGGTCGAGGGAGAGTAAGCGTAAGCCCAAATATGTACATAAAGATGATTGCAAGGCTACTAAGAAAGAGTTGTGAAACAATCCAGACACATGGGCTAATTAGAAGAGAGTGATGAGAAGACATCTAGAGACCATAGGTTCTTTGCACCTTGGGAGTGGTGGAAGGCAAGGCAACGAGGCATGGGTGGTAAGTACACTTCTCTTATTGTTTATTGTCCAATTTGAATACATGTTTAATTAACCATATATAGTACTTTATCTGATGTTTTTAAATTTCGTCCATAGGCTTCTATGAGATTGGCCGAAACCCTACAGATGATGAGTAAAAATTTGCATGGAAGCATGGAGCAAGGGAGCTCATTCAAGAGTTAGAAAGAGGGGGAACCAACATCAATTAGGCTATGGTGAATATTAGGAGAGTGAGAATGGAGAAGAAAAGAGAGACAAAAAGGAGAAAAGAGAAAGTGAAAGGAGAAAAGGAGAAAAGGAAAGAAGGAGAAAAGAGTAGGAGGAGAAAAGAGAAAAGAGAAAGAAGGAGAAGAGAAGGAGAAAAGAGAGTAGAAGGAGAGAAGAAGAGAAAAAGAGAGAGTAGAAGAGGAAAAGGGATAGTAGGAGTGGAAAAGGAGGAAAGAGAAAGGAGGAGGAAAGAGAGAGAAGGAGAAATGAGAAAGAAGAAGTAGAAAATAGAGTAGAAGAAGAAAGGACAAGGAGGGAAGGAGAAAGGAGAAGGAGAAAAGAGAAATGGATAGAAGGAGAAAAGAGAATGGAGAAAAGAGTAAAAGAGAGTAGGAGGAGAAAAGAGAAGAGAGAAAGAAGGAGAAGAGAAGGAGAAAAGATAGTAGAAGGAGAAAAGAATAAGAAAAGAGAGAGTAGAAGATGAAAAGGAGGAGGAAAGAGAGAGGAGGAGGAAAAGAAAAGAGTGAAAAGGAGGAGAAAAGAGAAAAGAGAAGGATGAAAGACGGAGAAAAGAGAAACAAAAAGGAGGAAAGAGAAAAGAGAAACGAAAAGGAGGAAAGAGAGTAGAAGGAGAAAAGAGGAGGAAAGGAGAAAGGAGAAGGAGAAAAGACAAAGGGAAAGAAGGAGAAAAGAGAAAGGAGAAAACATTGAGAAGAGAGTACGAGGAGAAAACAGAGGAGAGAAAGAAGGAGAAGAGTTCAGGAGAAAAGAGAGTAGAAGGAGAAAAGAATGAGAAAAGCATGGATGTTTTTATCAAAGGTATATTTATATATTAATATAAAATCCTAGCGAAAGTTTATCAAGCTAGTTTTTTTAGTTTCACAATATTGATAGAATATAGTACACTTTTATATATTTTCTTTTGAATTTTGAAGTAAAAGATGTAGATCCTAGCAAAACTTCAAAAATTTTCACATAGAAGTTTCAAATCTTGGCGAATGTTTCAAACATTTATTTTTATAAGGGCATACAAACTTTCGACACCAATATAAAAGTTTTTCTTCTTAATGAAACTAACATGAAAAAACATCCGTGGAGAAAAGAGAGTAAGAGAGGAAAAGGAGGAGGAAAGAGAGAGGAGGAGGAAAAGAAGAGAAAACTACGCTCTCGCCACACCGCGAAGGGCCTCTCAATCTGAAACAGTGCACTCCTGCACTTCTGGCTGTGCTACCTGCAGAGATTTGCTCCCAAACTCGAAATAGGAAAGCTACACTGGTCCTCTTACCAGGACACCACAAACTTGGCTTGCTTTCTTGAGCTCCTTACCACGAACAAGGCTCTGATACCATGTAAAGAATAAGGGAGAGAGATAGGAGACTCAAGTGCAGCTTTCTTCACAACACACAAAAGAGAGAGGACACAAGGTTGGAGGGTGAAGCCTTTCTTCACTTTTGCACACAACAACAATACAATAGAAGAGGGAAATACCCTATATGTCAAAACCTAGAATACGTGGTTCATATGTGAACCCAAACCAAAAACATACGTGGTAGTCTAACTACACCACGAGTACAACTAACATAGGCAGTGACATAAATGATAGTCATCCAGGAGATATATCGGGGGTAGAGCTTGATATCTCAACATGGACATCCTTGTTGTACATGAGTATGTCATCAATATAAACTAAACAAAAAGAATGATGCTGACTGAATATGGAATCCTTAAACTTAATTCTACAAGTGCAGCCGAAAGGGAGTACGTTCCATTGATAGAATGCCTAAGGAATGACAAATCTTGTCTTATGGCAGTCATTAGGGTTAAGACCCACTTGCCAGAATCCTACCTTGAGGTCGAACTTCGAGAAGATTGTAGCACCAGAAATTTTTTGCATAAGATATTCCTTATTAGGAATCGGATAAGAAATGGACAAAAGACATTTGTTCAGGGGCTTGTAATTTATGACAAGGCACTTCTTACCCCTCTTCTACTCGAAGTGTATATTTACATAGAATACCACTACTGCCCATTCAGAGTGGGAATCCAAGAGTTCAATGAGACCCATATTCAAGAGTTCTTGGATTTGTTGGTTGCAGAATTGTTGGTCGGCTTGAGTAAACCCATATGGGCTTTCTTTGAATGATTTGGAGTTCTCTAGAAGAGGGAGGTCGACTTGATGCTGAAACACTTTCTTGAAAGCCAAAGGTGAGTCGCTACTGCAATCACGAATGAAATTTTCTTGCATATCCTGCATTGCTATCATCATCTGAAGCGTATGAATAGTTCGGCGAAACTGCTTACTGTATTCTAGCTGGAGGAGGCTGTTGATATAGTTGTCGAGATCAGCTCCTTGAAGAGGTTGTTGGGCATTTGGAAGAGAAGGCTATGGGCTAAATGACTCAGTAGGATTTGGAGAGGCATATGGAGTAGAATCATACTCAGGCGGAGGCTTAACATATTGGAGGTCATCAACTATGGAAGAACACTGTCAGACAATCTCTAGGTCCTCTTCAAATGGCTTGAGGATGCACTTGAGAGATTCTCTTGCAGGGATATGTACCAAGACGCTATCGATGGTAAGGACCATCTCTTTAGTAGAAAACCCGAATGGGAGATGTTGGTTGAGAAAATCATTACCAATGACCAGATCGACCCCTTGGGATTCCAATTGATAGAAACTAAAAGTGGTGGAATGCCCAGGCAGAATGATAGGAATTTCTAATGCATACCTCTTGCATGCAATAAGCCCGCCACCCATTGTCGAACCACGCATCTGATCCTGGGTCTCAAGTTGTTGCTAGGAAGAAGCAGGAAGAACCTGATATTTGCAGATGTTGAATCCAGACCTCGTGTCGACTAAAGCAATCAAATTATAAGGTGGTACCCTCAGGGGTTTGAGTTGAACTTTGACCAGCCAATTTTTCAAAGGATTTCGGACTACTAGTGCTGGTGACGAAAAGAAATCTTGAAGAGATAACACATTTGGGACCGATTCAGTATAAAGCTTACACTGAGTCAAATGTTCACCAACCTTACAATCCAATGAGTCGATGGAGTTTTGAAGCTTGGCACAATTGTCAGTGATCATCATTAGGTGGACACGAAGCCCATCAATGCTGATGCCAAGGATCTCGAATTGGTCAAAAAAGGGGGGTCGTTGTGGAGATTGGATCAGAGGAGCAGGGACAGCAAGAGTGGTGATTGGGGATTTCCAAAAAGGAGGAGGAAGAAAGCTAGGAGAGGAGTCATGTACACTGTGGGGAGGCCAAAAGACCAAAGGACCGAAATAGAAATCTACTGAAGGTAATCTTCTATGGGGAGAAGGAGAAAAGGAAGAATCAGAAAGTTCCTCGGATGTATGTAAATCAAAAGATGGAAAACTACGATGAGAAAACCTAGGATGTTGGCCACGACCTTGGCTATGACCACAGGAATTGCTACGGCTAAAAGTTGGAGCAAAAACCTCTGGGAGAGGAGGTTCTTCTGGGGGCCCTCCATCAGAACTATATGAGGAGATCTCGATGTCAACATGGAAAGGTTGTTGTTGGCTAGGAAGATTCATCAGGCTATATACATTCGGGTCGTCATCTTCGGATGCTGGAGGAGCATGTGGCTAGCAATGAAGAGATTTTGGAGTATGTGATTCAGAACATTCTAGAAGAGATTCATCAGACTCACCTTGTGAAGAAACCCTTCAGTTGTTTTTGTTGTGGATTGTGGGGTTTCTCATGCACATGTGCAACAGTTGGTCTATCATGCAGGTATTTTCTCAAACACTGCAACAAAGCGTCATCATCTATACAGTTTACCACACCGTCTTGGACTCGTCTTGGAGAAGTAGTCAAGCCAAAGGAGTGCCACTAGCAAAGAAAGCAATCTTAAGTGACAATTTTGAGATGTGAGAGCTAGCACCAAAAATAATATCAAGCTTCTACCAAGTTTCAGGAGGAGACTCCAAATTAGAAATGTGATGAATATAGTTGTAACACAAAGTTGTAATACAACTTTGTGTTACAACTTTGTGTTACAATAGTCATCTCCTAAGCCAAGAGTAATGACACCATAGGCTTTCTCCTCTCTAGCAGGATCTCATGCCGGGCATGTGGAGCTAAGGATTCTCCAGTAGTAGAGGCTGTTGAAGAAGAAGTTGAAGCAGGTTTGACAAGCCCCCAGAGGTGTTCCCTCATCAATGCAAACTTAACTTTCATTTGCCATGTGTGAAAGCCTTTACCATTGAGCTTATCCATATTCAAGAAGGTAGCCATGAGAGGGTCTAACCCAAAATGGGTAGTGTCTACTCTCTTACAAGGCTAGAAAGAGTTGAAAAACTTCAAAGTACAAGCATGTAGTGTAGCAAAGACTTGTAACCGAATTCCATACTACAAATCATAATGGAAATGATCCTTCAACTTGCATGCTTCATAGAGGTCACTAAATGAAAGTATTCCAAGCAAATCTAGGTATAGCAACTTAAAGGAAAGTTGTAGCCACAACTGTACTGATGCTATTCAACACTTTAAAACATCAGAAATGCTAAAGTAGCATCTATGGGGGCCTTTGGCTTACATCATCACTTAGGTCACATACTAGACACATCATAGCACTTGATGTGGCTTTACAACACACACAAACACACATGTGACTCCCCTAGATGCACACATGCACCACAGAGCAAGCCCTTGATCATACTTATCCCAACAGACTCTGGTAACCCATCTTCTTTTGATGATAAAAAGAGAAAGAAGAAGATCAAGTGCTTCTATTGCAACAAGGTAGGGCACAAGCAGAATGAGTGCTGGAAGAAGATTGCAGATGAGAAGAACGGAGTAAAGAAAGAGTCCAGCAATAGTGCGCAGGCAGTACCAGTAGAGCTATTCGTAGCAATTGAGGAGATTTGCACGAAGGCAGTTCATGTACCTGCGGATGAACCCTGGATTATTGACAGTGGTGCATCATGCCACATGATTAGTTGGAAGGATTGGTATACCTCTCTATAGCCGGTAGGGAATGACATCCTGGTAGCAGTCGGAAATGATGCAAAATGTCTAGCAAAAGGAAAAGGTACAATTGCTCTCAAGTCAGATGGAGTTGCAAAATAGTTGTTCGATGTTCTTTATGTGCTAGATATCAAGAGGAACTTGTTGTCCGTTTCTGCGATCACGGATCGAGACCTCAAAGTTCACTTCGATAAGAATGGCACATAGATTTTGGATCTTCAAGGGAAGGTCATTGGTAAAGGTACACGGCATAACAACATCTACAAACTCTCGACTTTCAGTGCTCGAGCGAATGTGAAGAACACTAAGCTGTGGCATGAGAGGTTTGGTCATCTAAACCTTAGTTCTTTAAAGGAGATGCATACAAGTGGAATGATTGCAGACCTACCAGAAATTATGGATTTGCCCGATGTATGTGAAACTTGCATGATTGGAAAGCAGCATCAGCATCCCTTTCCTAAAGAGGCTAGCAGGGCAAAGGCTCCTCTAGAGCTCATTCATAGTAGACTGAACTCCGCCAACGGTGCTTGGGAGGATTCAAGATAAAGAAAAGGAAGAAGAGTTTGCAGAACCACAATGGCAAAAGCCATTCCCGAAGTGGGTAAAGCAGCTTTTGGACGGTAGAGAACCTCCAACCATTGAGGAGGAACCATCTGAACACCGCCGGTCCAAGAGATTAGAGGAGCAAAGAATGGCACAGGAACACTTGGTCAACTATGCTTTGATGACAGAGGTGATCCGTGCTGAAGAACCCAAGTGTCTTGAAGAGGCAAAGGGTGATGATAGGTGGATGGAGGCTATGCAGTCAGAGTATGGCTCCATAATGAAGAACAACACTTGGGACCTTGTGGATCGACCACCAAAACACAAGGTAATCGGCACCAAGTGGGTGTACAAGACCAAGTACAAGTCTGACGGCATGTTGGATAAGTACAACAAGGCTCCGATCATGGCAAAAGGATTCGCACATGTACATGGTTTTGATTATTAGGATACTTTTGATCCCACAGCTCGACTTACCACAATTCGCAGTGTTTTGGCTTTAGCAGCCCAAGGAAGTTGGGAGGATGATTTTAGGGGACATGGGTGCAGTGCAGAACAAGCCTCTAAACAGTTATCATGTGACAATCAGAACTGCATGGCGATTGCAAAGAACCCTGTGTTCCACGCTCACACAAAACACATTGAGATTCAATATCACTATGTTTGTGAGCTCATCATGGATGGAGAGGTCGACTTCTTGTACTTTCCAACTACAGAGAATGCTACAGACATCTTCACGAAGGCTCTTGGAAGAGACTTGTTGGAGAGGCATCTTCATCGACTTGGCATTGGACCGAAAAAGTAAGTTCACTTGCGGGTGGACATTGAGGGGGGGTGTTAGATATCAATGCTCCACTCTCGTGTAACTAGGCGGGAACCAGCTAACTCTACTAGTAAGCCCCCCATATGAGGAGAAGGCATTTGAGTAGCTCGGTTATTCGGTAGGTCTTGGTTTTGGACACCAGATGGGGGCCATGTGTGGCCTAATGGTTGGACGGAGTTGGCACACTGCCAACTAGGCTACATGCAAGTGTAGGAAGGCATCCCATGACTGACCGCACTGAGGGTAGATGGACCATTTTCCAGGGCAACCCACTCGGGTTGCAAGGCCCGTTTGGAGCTCCAATGATCCCGAATGGCTATGGGTTGATTCTATCGTGTGGTCGGTGGCCTATTTTGGGACTGACCCCTAGTTAGCCATTTTGGGTGGATTGGGTCGGTCACCCAATTGGGTCTAACCGATTACAACTGGTGAAGCCCATTTCATCACTGGCTACAACAACCCTAATTCCTTAGCATCAAGCCTCTGTCCTCTACTATTTCCAGCTCGCCATCGAAGCTTCTTTCACATGAGTGCACGGCTGGGAGGCAGCGCCATCTATTGTATCAGTTTTACAGTAATCAAATTTTTGATTCTCCATACTATCTGTTTTTCTCTCTTGCGTACGAGATCCTGTTATCTGTTGAGCATAGACGTTGTATTGTTTTCTTAAAAAGGACTCTATCACTTTGCTAAAAGAAATCTCTGAGTTGCATTTACCAAAAGATGTCATTCTCTTTGCCGCTGCAGCTACCATTTTGCCGCTGCAGCTGGCCAATAGTTTATTTAACACGAGTTGTCTTTGTAGCACTCCATCACATATTTTTTAATCCTAAACCCTAAAACCCTAAACCCCTTCAATAATATTGGAAATTGACAGAAGCATCGTTAAGACGCAATTGACGCCACTGCGAGTACCCCGACTACTTTCATAGAAGCTATCAAGCTACCTTCACATTGCTGAGGTAGTGAATAGAGCGAGCGAGAAAAAGCGAGCAGGCCCAATGAAGCGAGCGAGTTTTTTTACAATTCCTCCGATGAGAAAAAATTTGAAACCAAACTTACTATAGCAAGATGTTGTCATAATAAGCATACCAATAATCAGACTTACAATCCACCCTATCTTTCACTTGAAGAACATAAACTAATTACCAAACTCATAACATAGATGACTATTGAAATACCACTTCACCTGCAAAATGCACTAGACCAAAACTTTCCAAATGTGTCCATGGTTCAGCACAACAATTATCACTCTATGAACAAAATGGTGTTTTAAACCATATTCTAATCCCCCTGACATTCATCATCAAGAAAGTAGTTGCGTGCATGTGGTTTATCTAATTGGAACTCATCATATCTCTTGTCGGTTGTCATGAATCTTCTCTGAATCTTGCCATTTTTTCTACATAGAATGGTAACAAATTACAACAAAACATACATTTCAAAGGAAAGTAAGTCAAAGTGGAACAATGGAAATAATTTCCAATAAGAAGAACTTGCCATCCTTATGTGTTATACAAAAGACAATTCGGTACCAAAGAAAAGCAAAAAAAATCAATTGCTAGATCAAGGCCTTACAAACACTATCCAAAGCATCAAAATTTGTACTTTCTTGATTTAAAGGCACCCGTAAATCTTCACTATCTACCATTTTATAAACATGCTAAATAACACTTTCAAAGTCCTCAATTTTAGCATTCAAAATATATAACAAAAAAACTCAAGGCCAGTAGCATACTACTCATCAAAGGGGTTTGTGACAGGTTCCACTCTCTCTTCTTCCCCCTCTCCATTATGCTCTAACTTGATCCGTTTTCCAAAATGATCTGCCACAAGTAGCTCAACAATGCTAGCCACAATACCGTTGTCTGAATCAAATGAAAAACAAGGCCTATCAATGGCCTGACAAGCACGCATAAGAGGGGCTGTACCACAACCCATCTCTAGAACCAGCCCTTAAGGAACACAAAGAAGAGACATAATGCAACCTATAAAAAAACTACTCCTCTCTAATCCACCTCGTGCTAGCTGAGAAGACATCGGCACGATTGTCCTTGAAGAGGGAGGTATGTGATGAGTCTAGACATCTTCACGTGGATCAATCAAAAGCGATTGGAAAAGTGGAAAGCTCTCCTCCCAAAAAACTGTTGGATTCTTCTTTGCTCTACATATTAGAGCTAATACTGAAGATTGCATCTGGAAACCACATGGAGAAAAACATGTATAGTATATTGACTTCAACTAGCAAGCATTATAGCATGAAAGATGGCAAACATAGCATGCATAGGACTTATCCTTCCAAACATATCATGCATAGGACTAACGAGGAGAAATTTGTCAAAGAAACTTTTATCATGGAATGCAAACATAGAATGCATGGAATGGTAGCTTACCTTAACACTTTTATCATGTTCTCTACAAAATCCATATGGAAACTTGTCATGAATGATCACACGTCTGACAACCTCCAAGCCTTGGACATATGCAAACCATTCCATCCAACCAATACATTGTCCTGCAAGCAATTAATTTTATTTAAAACTAGTAGAATGGAAACACAAAATGTGAAATGTCAATTGTGGTATTGTGCCTTACCTACCAAAGGACATATGCATGCCAACCAACCACTATCAGACAAAGAAGCTGATGCAACTGCAAGCCCATGCTGCACATGGTCCTCAAGCAAGACATTCCAAGTAGAAGTGGATCCTCTCTCATCAAGTGGATAGCCAGATGGAAAATCGAGCAATATAAAATCTGAAGCCAACTTCACCTTCTTACCCATCCTCTTGTAGTCCTGATCTTGACTCGCCACTGTAATAAAAAACTCATGAAAAATAGCATACTTATCATTTCTTTTAGAGTCAGCAAAGTCTTTGCCCATTGAATGTAATCTCCAACCGTATAAGCAAACAAAGGTGTGATGCCACGGGCCAAGGAAATGTCAGCTGACTGTGATCGATGGAACACGTATTGCTTCACAAGTCTCGAGATTGATTCTCCACCTATATGCATAAGCAAATCAATTACAAGTAAAACTAGTGTTAAAGGAACAACTACATATGTAGAACACAACAACACCCTTACCTGCACTCTCTATGTGATCCATTTCATGCCGGATGGGACTAGATGGTCCCTCATCTAGAAAGAGAACAATCATAAACTTATTAATGCAATGTCAAAACTAATTGAAGACAACATCAACAAACAATCATATTGTATCTTCCTTACCTTTTCTGTAGGATGTTCTTGTTTCTCTTTCTCTTTCTTATCTCTCCTTGAGCTTCCCTCCACTTTGTCCTTACTTGCTTCATTGGCTTTTTGTGAAGCATAAGTATTGTACAAGTCTCTTTCTTGCACCAGTACTTGTCCTTTAGGGAAATCTATCCACTAGGGACAATGTGCTAATTCCCATTGAGAGAGACGGTGCATGCCCGGTGGATACATGCATGTAGCATGACCAATCTCCACCCAACTCTTACACAAATTTGGATGTCAGAGATCCTTTTCTCTATTGCCAAGTGGGAGAGATATCTATCAACCAAGAAACAAAAAAAAATTGGATGTCCCAAACCATTAAAAGGTCAAGAAATCAAGTGGAAAAACCATCAATGATTGTGTAATTACATGAATTAACAGCATAAACATAGACAAATGAAAATTGAACCTTCAAATGAATTGACAACATACCTATAAACCACCCTATGGTAGCCATGTCCAACTCAGATAGTCCATCTGCTTTTTTTCCACCCTTGCTCTCCATCTTTGTTTCCTTTGATCTTAGCACCACAAACATATGTTTTCTCCCCTCCAATTTTATATCCTCCATGTATTGCTGCAATGTGTAATCCTTAGGGGTATCCAAAGGCATGGCCATTGTTGTGATCACCCTCAAATCTTCAAGCACTTTCAATGAATCTCTCCACCTTCTCCATAAATATCTCTCTACTAATCCACCTAAACAGTAAAAGTTGACACAATTTTATAATAAAAAAATAAGAGTCATGCTATTGGCAAGAAACAAACAAACACCATGAAAGATGATTTGTATTGGTAGAAGAAACAACCCTCTGTACTCAAGGTCACCCACAGGCATGAAGTACATGTCTTGCATAGGTTTAGTGGCTTCTAACAAAGAAAGGAAAATATATTTTTTTTCTAATCTCAAATCAGACTTTGCAATGAGTTAGAGTTTCTCCAATGTCATGCAAGAGTCCGTACCATCAAAGCGCAAGGCAAACAAGTTTTCCAACCAAGCCTCTCCAAGACCAGGATCTATACAATTCAACACCTATCCAAAGATGACATGTCAGTCACTTAACTTCAAAATAAATGCAACAAAGTATAGAAAATTCAATTCCACCTTTCCCATCCTATTAGCAATTCTCTTTTGAATTATGGTACGCTGCTTTCCTTCTGCCTCTCCCCTTTGATCTAAAGGTAGCTTTGTAGATATTTTGTCCATTGCTTTTTTAAGCTGTGTATTGTATTCAACCTACATAGAGCCTACATACATAAGTTCCAATTAGAGAAAGCAAAGGAGTGATAAAGATCTAAGCATCAATATAAATGCAACATTCTACCTGGAAGACAAGCCTTGCCAGATAACCTCTTGTCAATGGAAACCATGGCTTCTTCCCTTTACTCTCTTGAGCCCTCCAATTCTCTATTGATTTGATCTCACTCGAAGACAATGTTCTCATAAACACCATAGAGTCACACTCACAAATGTTGTGTGCATTTATGAGTATGTTCCTTAGACTGGGTTTGATAATGGCATGTTCATTCATGCTAGAAAACAAATAGCAAAGTACAGAACCCAATCAATAAATGTAAAGTACCATAAAACACAAATGTGGAGAAGATTCAAAGAGTCCATGTACTTACAAATTCATTCGTTGTAGCCCTTCCAAGAGAGCAATCTCACTAATTTTCCTTGGGTCAATTATTGTGCATACCACTCGTACATGTCTTTTCTTATTTGTAGGAAATATTTCCTTGATAACACTCATCCATGCAGTGATCCTATGATTGCCCTCCCAAAAAAATAACATCTTTTGCGACATAAAATGAAAGTTAGTGTTAGACATCACATCTTTCTCAAACTCCCCATCCACCTCTCTCCAGGTGGGAGACCAACTCTTCCTCATATCATCTGTCACAACTATCTCCTCTCCATCACTCTTGTAGACAGATACAATGAAAGACTCTTTCTCTAGGAGATAACCCTCCACTTGAAATGTACTTTTGAGTGAAGATACATCATCATGAAGTCCTCTCACTCTTGCATAAGGTATCAATCTACACAAGGGAATGTGAGGACACTGATCTGAATCAAGCATCCTACATTTGCCAATCACATCACCTCCTCCTTCCACCTAAACTTCACTATCATCCAACTCATCCTCCTCTACTCTTGGACCTTCATCTCTTTGAGTTGATGATACTTCAACCTCTAGACCCACCACACTTTCTTGCTCTTGTGTTCCACCTACTGATGATTCAGCATTGTGATCTACTTTTGTTCCTCTTGTCACTTTTGTAGAATGTGCCACTTCAACTTTTCTGCCTTTTTTTCCTGTCATCCTGAAAAGACAAAAAACAAGGCATTTTTCTAATCATAGTTCTCAAAACCTTTTCAATAAAAACCAAAACTAAAAACAAATACATGTATCTACCAATGCAATTGATTTCCAGTTTAGGGAACATTCACCCACTTGTGTCCTAAAAGAAAAAGGTTCATCTCCAATGCACATAGTATATCAACTTGCAGTGGTATCTATACACTTGGATATATGGAATTGTAGTGGTAAATATGCACTTCTATGCCTACCCCTTACCCTCATGAAAAGACACCTTGAGATGTGAAAAAGGATAGTGCATTAACCTGCTATCCTTTTTGGCATCTCAAGCTATCTTTTCATGAAGGCTTTTCTACTGAATCCTCCATGTATCAATACTTTCTTTCATACTCACAAAAGGTTGCTTCGACCATTTCATCTTTTGTTTATAAGTATGCTTTGGTGTATAGGTCTAATGGTCTTTGGAATGCTATTGGACTCTTGGAGGGATAGGTCACATGGTCTTTTGAACGCTATGCAAGGAGGGGACTATTGGATTGCCCAAGGGACCAAAATAGGCAGCGCGTTAACACGCTACCTCTTTTACTACCCTCGACAGTCCAAGTTGCCCTCCCTTGCATCTGATTCGCACAACAACTTGCTCCTCAATCGAGTTGTTGTGCAAATCAGAAACTCACAAGAACGAAAAACGATCTTTTTAAAATCACACACACATACCTATGCTTTGAGGTTGGATTATATTCAACCATTTAGATCTAAGGGCTCTAATTCATTCCATGGCCCTACCATTTAGATCTAAGGACTTTGATTCATTCCATGGTCCTAACCGATTAGCCTCGTTAATATAGAAACAATGTATTAAGTTTCTCCATAGAAACAAAGAAATGCTAATGCGAAGCTTCACAGGGTTTTCTTTAAACACCATGATCTTAGTATGAGCAGAGAAGAAAGCTTCTGCATAGATGCTGCATAGAAAAGGCTTATGGGCGAGAAGCTAATAACATCCATAGCCAGGACATTGACAAAACGCTTCATATAAATGCAGCCCAAACACAGATATGGTCGGTTCCTCTTTGTCCCATAACGTGAATGGTGGATCTTTTGCTTAATCTAAAGGCGTTGCACCCAGTTCAAGAAGCAACGTAGGACCAAGATGTATGTGGCTCCAAAAACACCAGTGACCAAGCCTCGAGAATCGAGATGGGCAAGATCCACGATGCAAATCATGAGACTATTTGCACGACGGTAAAGACAAAGCCGGATCTGGGCGCTCTCTGATGAGATGCCGGTGCCCGGTCCTCTGGACCATCACGTTTCCTTAGCTTGAAAGACAAGAAGCCAAATCTGTGCATGTTGGATGGGGTGGAATCCAGCTCTTACTGCACCATACCTTTTGTGGATTCTCACAAGGATAGGATCCACCGCTGATGATCATTCTATTGGCTGCTCTGTAATATGTATGATAGAAGTTCCGAAACGTCTACTTCGTCAGGGACGCATATGCTGTTTGAACTCTGAACGTTGCTGCATTGTTAGTGCTGGAGGCTCATAGGAGTGCGAGATCAATCACAAACACTCAAATGTGCTGGAACAAAGGGATGTGTGATGTTGGACAAACATTTAACATCACACCTTACTAAAATGGGATGTCCATCCCTCTCAAACAAAAACATGCCCATTCAAATCGAGGAATCTCCTCTAGCACGACAAGTCTATTCCCATCTTCTCATCAGGATAACAGCTTTTAGAGTGACTCCCGCATTCAGCCAGGCTAGCAAAAATGCTAAGACGTCTCGCAAATCCAAGCATAGCACAGAAACTGTTCCCACGAATTATTGGCAGCATGTCAAGCATAAATTTCATAAAGCAACCATAAATGTTTCAGAGTCACGAAGCTTCAATTGACCTTGGCCAGCGTTTTGTGTCTATTGTGGTGGCTTTTTGTGCATGGCTCAAGATTTTAGAAACTAGGCAGATGACATAGTATGACCTATTCGTTTCGTGCTACTCTAAAATCTACCAGTTTTGCAAGAGACAAGCAAGGCTGATGACGTTGATTCACTAGCCCGACTCCACACTGGCCCGACTCCACAAGGAGTATTCACAACAAGAGATGTCTTCCTTTTGATGCTTCATTGGTAATAGATGCATGCATGTTTGCAAAGATGGACCTCCATGGGGCGAAGTTCAAACAGAACCTATCCGACACATCAAGGAGAAAATTTAGAATCTACCCTCACTGAACATTCCTTCTGCCACTGGTACTCTTGTAATTGACACTGATGCCTCCGACCAATTTTGGGGTGCAGTGTTACTTGAGAAAACCCCAACACAGGAAATTATCTATGCTTTCCAATCTGGCATGTTTCAAGGAGCTGAATTAAATTACCACTCTATCAAAAAAGAAATCCTTGTAGTAAAACGTGCCATACAAAAGCTCGAACTCTTCATCCTCAATCGAGAATTCATTGTGCATACAGATAATCAGAACTTCAAAACTTTCTATACCAGGTGCATCGACAAATAGATTGGACGAGGCCGCCTTGCTAGATGGCAAGAATTCTTCACGATGTATGATTTCACTGTAGAATGGAAGAAAGGTAGCACTAGTGTCCTCCCGGCTATGCTATCCCGTGAAGGTGCTCCTTTCTGGGCAGCCCACAATAATGGATTACTCCTATCCACAGGAAATGGGCCTCGGATTACTGAATCCTTATCCTCTGGTTATGATAAGTAGGCATTGTCCCGATTGGATAAGACCTTCATCATGACTACGTACAAATATTATTTGGTGATTAGACATGGTGATTAGACACTGCCTGAAGTCCCAGGTAAGACCTTCACCTTTCTGTCTCATCACATGTACAAATATGATGCCACTCACTTAGTGCTTGTATAGAAATATTCTATCTAGTGCTCCACCCTTAGAAGTGCAATTATGACAACCACTCAGAGGCCACTCAAACTTTGCTATATAAGGCCTTCTTCAGCTCATTCTCAAGGCAAAGTCTGCCTTCGAGAGCTCTTGTATCTTCAAGCCTTTTGCAATATACTCAAGCTTCCAAATCTCTTTGCTCCCAAGTTTCCTTATTTCCATCTTTTACATTCTTCGCATGCCTTCTCCATATTTCCTTCTTCCATCTGTTGATCTTCCTTTCCGTGTTACTAACTCTTCTACGCCTCCAAATGCTCTTCTCCTCTCCTGCGCACTTCTCCTCCCACTCCATTTCCCATTTATGTTTGTTTCATCCATGCTTCTTCGCCCAGCTTTACGTTCTCCCTTCCTCTTGGCATCATCCTCGGCTCCCGCACGTTTGATTGCTCTTGTTGATACTGGGTCAGGATTCAATATATATCATGCTCTTCCTACTTATTGTTGGGAATCTTTAGAATCCCATGATCAAATGAGAGGTTCCACAATGGGCAGAGGAATAGTCGCCTGTAAACGGTTCGCTTCCCGCATCCTGGTCTCCATTCAAAATCACCCAACCGAGTTGATTTCTATCAACTTGAGTCACAGGGTGTAGATATTGTGATTGGCATAGTTTTCCTTAACAGGCATCTGCCCTTTGGTCTTTCAATAGATCAGATGGCTTTAACAACCAGAGGAATCCTTGTCCATGTTCTAGCATGCGAAAAGCTCAAGAAGGTATTGAAACCGTTTGAAGAAAACTAGAAATTGTAAATAATTGTACACCGGTCTCTTCTCCCTACTGTGATCCCCAAGTAGAATTTATGGAAACTCCAGTAGCATCTCCTCTACCTTCCACAACTGAATTCAGTCCTAAGCCTGACGCTTAAGCACCACTTTCTGGCACCGAGCTCTATGAGTACATCCAAGGACTGATTCACATCGATTAGAAAAGCCTGTGACAAAATTCTTACACTTTGCACGTGTGCACTTCACTCCAGCAGATGCATGATAAGTTTGTTTCTGACTGCAGTAGTGAATCTCTGCTGGCTTTTAAGCAGATCTTTCAGCACCAGGTTGCTCTCCCATTAGAGGAAGGGTCTAAGCCCTATAAAGAGAGCCCCTACGGTTTCACCCAGCAAGATCATCTTTTGTGCAATCAAGAAGTAGCTGAGCTCCTTGAAATGGGCCTCATCTCCGAATCCAGGTCTGAATGGGCGGCCGCGGCTTTTTATGTGAACAAGCGATCTAAACAAAAGTGCAGGAAAAAGAGATTGGTGATCAACTACAAACCACTCAACAAGTGTTTGGTATCTCTTTCCCATCCCATTCCAAACAAAGAATATCTAATGCAAAAAATCCTAAACCTAAACCTAAACCCTAAACCATAAACCCTAAACCCTAAACCCTAAACCCTGACCCTTCCTTTAATGAGAGAGCAACCTAGTGCTAAAATCTCTGCTTAAAAGCCAGTGGAGATTTGCTACTGTAGTCAGAAACAAACTTATCATGCATTTGCTGGAGTGAAGTGCACATGTGCAAAGTGTAAGCATTTTGACACAGGCTTTTCTGCTCATCGACGTGAATCAGTCCTTGGATGTACTCATCAAGCTCGGTGCCAGAAAGTGGTGCTTGAGCATCAGGCTTAGGATTGAATTCAGCTCTGGAAGGCAGATGAGATGCTACTGGGGTTTCCATAAATTCTACCAGGGGATCAGAGTAGGGAGAAGAGGCAGGTGTACAATTATTAACAATTTCGAAGTCTTCTTGAAATGGTTTCAATACCTTCTTGAGCTTCTCATGTGCTGGAACATGGAGTCATGGAAAGAAAAGGCAGATGGGCAGTTCTCAGAAGAAGAAGCATATAGAGAACACTGGGACATGTGCTCACTGACTTTTCAATCAAGTGACTCAATGGAAGTTTGCACCTTTTGGCAGTTGTCTGTAATTAGTTTGAGATGGGTTTTAAGGCCATCGATACTAATGCTAAAACTTTCAAATTTTTCGAAACATGAAGGACCATCAGGCGTTGTTTTAGCAAAAGGAGGACAAGGAGCAAATAGAGTGTGAACAGGTGTCCTCCAAAAAGGTGAAGGCAAAAAACTGGTAGATTCATGGACACTGTGAGGGGGTCTAAAGACAGAAGGACCAAAATATGGACTTACAATGGAAGGACGTTGGACAGAAGGTTTGGATGCTCAAGAGAACCTAGAGAAGTTGGAGAGTTCTTCGGATGTCTCAAGGTTGCTGGTGTGGAAACTGTGCTGAAAACCTTTTCCTTGACCTCAGCCACAATTGGATCCGGATGATGGTGGATGAAGATAATCACCCATGTCTTTGGGTCCATCATGATCATCAGAAGCCAAAGTAATCTCAATATCCACTTGGAATTGTTGATGCTGTGGGAAGTTCATGTAGGTGTACGCGAGAAAATCATCGGATGAGATGGAGGAACAAGAAGAACTCCTTTTGTCCCGTAATTGGTAATGAAAGCAGTGGGGCGCATCAGATTGAAACATTCAAACAAGGATCCATCTATAGAACCTTGAGAAACTACTTCCCAATTTTTTGGTTGATTGATCATAGGAAAGAATCCCTTGAGCTGCTTCTATTGAGAATTTTGTGGCTGTTGTGGGCAGTCCTTTGCAAAGTGGCCTTTCTTGCCACAGATGAAGCATTTAGAAGAAGCTTTGCAAGTTTGGCTGAAACCACACTTATGAAGAAAGCGTTGGGGACATTGTTGATATCTGCGGTGCCAACGAACTTTCCTGATTTTTAAAAATAACTAAGAGCTTCCACATGAGCATTTGGAAGAGCTCTTGTCTTTCTGCTGAGTAGAGTGAGTCCTGTGAAAAGAAGTAGAAGCAAGAGGGCAAAAATCATGGTGGCCAATGAACTGTTGGCAAATAGCAGGAGAAACTAGTCCAAGTTTCTTAAGCTTCTTGCATAGGGTGAATTTGGTACATTGCCTGCATATGTATACTTGGACCAATTGGAAAAGGTTAGCAAAAGTAAAGTTAGCCATAGTTTTGTGAATTTCTGTGGGCTTGTTATCAATATTCATAATCTTAGTTGGAGCTTCAATTAAAGCCATTACGACATCACCTAATTTGTGGGGAAGGCTATACAGATAGTGTCGCTTCATAGAAGTGTTGGTGAAGATACCAGCTCGGTAGACTAATTGCTGAACATGCGCATTGTAAGCATAAAGCTGAAACAGTTCACAGAGCTTGAGGGCCAAATATTCATTTGACGCTTGAGTGTGATCATCTATGAATGTTGGAAGGAACTGGTTGGAGATCGCTATGATAAGAGCATCTGGAGCATTAGGCTGATGATTGACGTCGACACTAGCAAATATTTGCTCCTTGGACTCATCAAAACGGAATTTCCACCAATTGGTGATAACTCTAGTCGTCTCGACTGCAGCGTCACGAGGATTCCATATGTAGATTGTGACCAAAGATATTATGTGTCCATAGAAGATCTTAAGCATGTCTTTCATCGCTTGTGGCGATGCTGCATCAATGTTCAGGATATATCCTGGGGGTCGAAATCATGAGTATGGAAACTACAACGAAAACCTCTACCTCTTGCATGGCCGCGATTGGAACTATGCCCAATTGGTGCTGGGGCATAGACACTTGGAAGAGGGGGCTCTTCAGGGGTATCATCATCTGATCCAGAAGATATGTCGATGTCAATTTGAAGAGGGCCTTGGTGATGAGGGTAATTCATGAAGCTATAAATATTTAGGTCATCCTCATCAAAGCAGACTGAATACAGATAGTCATTTGAGGCATCATAGGAATCGTGGTGCTTGATCTGGTAGTGAAGGCACTACGAAGTATCAGATTCCAAACATCCAAAGAGAGACTCATCTGTCACTCCTTGAGAGACCACTTCCCAATTGTCGAGATAATTGATCATTGCAAAAATGCCTTTCAACTATCATTGGGGGGGGTTGCGAGGCTGCTCTGGACAATCGTGAGCAAAATGACCTTTTGTTCCGCATATGAAACATCTGGATCAAGAGGACTTACGGTTACTATTAAAGCAGAGTCGTCGGAGGAACCTTTGAGGGTGGCAAGGATAGTGGTAGCGCCAGCAGAGTTTGCGAATCTTGGGAAAGGTGGAAGAGCCGCAGGAACATTTAGAAGAGCGGTGCTTGGAGTAGTTGGAGTGGCGAGAAGAATAAGTAGTTACAATGGAGGAAGGATAGAAATTTTGATGACCAACAAACTGCTCACAGATGGCCGGTGATGTAATACCAATATTTTTGAGTTTCTTATGAAGAGAATACTCTGTACACTGGTGGCGGATATATACTTGAACCATGTGAAACAAATTAGCAAAAGTGAAATCTGCAACAGTTTTCAATACCTCAGTAGGCTTGTTGTCAAGATTTATAATCTTGGTCTGGGCTTCGATCAACGCCATGACTGCCTCACCTAACTGATGAGGGAGACTGTACAAGTAATGACTCTTGGTAGACATGTCTGCAAAGATGCCTGCACGATAGACCAATTGCTAGACATGGGCGTTGTAGGCTTCAAGTTGGAAGAGATCACAAAGCTTGAGTGCTGAAAACTCATTGGAAGGCTGAGCATGATCATCAGTGAATGTCGGCAAAAATTGGTTCGAGATAGCTACAATAAGGGCATCTGGAGCATTTGGCTGGTGATTGCCATCAACACTTGCAAATATCTGTTCTTTTGATTCCTTAGAGAGGAATTCCCACCAATTGGCAATTACACCAATAAAACCCTTGGTTGTCTTGACCGCAGCATCTCTGGGATTCCATCTATAGATGGTAACAAGAGACATCATATGGCCATAGAAAACTTTAAGAATATCTTTGATGGCTTGACGAGAAGTAGCTTCAATATTCAAAATATATCCAGGGAGAGACTTATGCTAAAGGCATTGTTGAAGATCAGCTTGCTCATTTAGATCACCATCAGTAAAGTGGGTTTGAAATTCACCATGGATAAACTGAGCACCCGGGGAATCATAAAAAGTGGTGTGCTTTCCATGCCAAGGTCGTTGCTATTGGGATTGTTGTGGAGGGGGTGCCGAAGTAGAGGGTTGAGGATCCTCATCCATTGGTTTGGGCTTTACACACTGGTTCATATACAGAAAACGAGAGGTGGAGGAAGAACCAACAGAATAAGTACTCGGTGAAGGAGGAGGAGATGCTGGAGAAGATCTGGGAGAAGGAGGAGGTGAATCAAGAAGTGGCGGAGGAGCTTGTTCAAGGACAGTTGGAGTATGCACAAGTGGGGCTCCAGGAGTAACATAAGGAAAGAAAAGTGTAAGATCAAGTGGAATAGAGGGAATAGGAGGAACTTCTTCAACATTATCATTATCTTGGTTGGTCCATCAGAAGGCAAGAATAATGGGATGTGCGGGATCCAGCCATTGAGAAGGTTCACAATCAGAATCAGAAGGAGTAGAGAGTAGCCAAAGCATGAAAATGGGAGCATCAGCAGGATGGAGGGAGTCATCAAGTTTCTTCATTTGCGTCAGTAGGGGTTCCTACAATAGATACTCAGGACGAAGCAGAAAAGGACAAACGCATAACTCATTTGCCATGCTCATGAGGAGAACACCAATGGATCAGAGCTTTAGAGGGGGTGTCTTCAATCTGAAATACTGGAAACTAGGAAGACACTTCATTCAAAACATGTTGGTAATCCATTTCCCACTCAGCAGGCATGGGAACATCATCAAATGGGAAACGGGTGATTTTAGCATTGGTTTTTCCATACAATATACATTCAGAGTCAGGATGAACATGACGAGGGATGTGATTGATGGTAGATACAAGGTAATTGATGGAACGGACATGAATTGCACAATATTCTAATCGGGGTTTCACAGACAGACCTTTGACTTGTACATACAAACGGAGGGTGGTAGCAAGATGAGGGTCATGCAGAGACATCTTCAAATTAGGATAGATGACAATAAATACAAGCTCTTTGTTGAAACTTCCATGAACAAGACCTATACGGGCGTCTTTTAAATTAAGATGGTGGGTATCAACAAGACTAGCCATACAAGTAGCATTCACACAAAGACGAAAAAAACACCATATTAGAGAATTTGGGAAAATCCCAATACATTAGGAATTTTCTTTTTAATCTAGCTTTTGTTGTATCTTAAGTATCAAAACTTCAAACTTGGTGGAGTTTGTTCCTTTAGAATCTACTCTTCAAGAGCTTTCCAACGATATGCCACATGAGGGGATTCGACAAAAGCTTGAAAGGGTTTAATGTGCTCCAATTTTAAGATCTTTGCAAAACGGGACTTGGGACTTTCCCAAATTCCCTAATATGATGTTAAAAGAGGTTCTATGGCTAAAACTAGACAACCCTAAACCCTAAACCCTAAACCCTATTCCTAACCCTAACCCTAAACCCTAAACCCTACAAATCGGTTTAGGGTTTAGGGTTTAGGGTTTAGGATTTAAGGCTTAGGGCTTAGGGATTAGGGTTTAGGGTTTAAGGTTTAGGGTTTAGGGTTTACTTCTTACTCAGACATGAGCAGTGTCTAGTCACTTTATGAATTTTATTTAATTTTGTACAGGTGTCATAATGAAGGTCTTATCCAATTGAGGACAGTGTCTAATCACCATGAGCGAGACATAGGACTTCTGGTTGTCCAGTATCAAGTGGAAGTAGTAATCCGCCATTGTGTATGTCCCAATAAGGTGCTCCTTCACGAGAGAGCATGTCTGGGAGCACATTTGAAGAGCCTTTTTTCCATTCTACTTTGAAATCATACATGGTAAAGAATTCCTACCAGCGAGCTAAGCGTCCCCTGCCAATCTATTTATCAATTCGGCGGGTGCAAAACGTCTTGAAGTTTTGGTTGTCGGTGCGAATGAGTGTTGACTTTGTGCCAACATGAACTTATGAAGAAAGGGAATGTGATACAACTTTGTGATACAACTTTGTGTTACAACTTCTAGATACAAGTTTGTGTTACAACTTTGTGATACAACTTTGTGTTACAACTTTGTAGAGAGAGAATGTGTTACAACTTCTACATGTAGAGAGAGAATGTGTTACAACTTTGTGATACAACTTTGTGTTACAACTTTGTGATACGACTTTGTGTTACAACTTTGTGTTACATGCAGAGAGAGAAGCTCTCCAACTTGTATAAATACCCCAAAATGGAATGAACCCCACACTCTTTGGGGCAGTCTACTTTGGTATTCCAAGCATTTGTCTCAAGTGTCCATGCTCCCTTGCACTGCACGTCCAAAAGCATGTCCTAACCTTGCAACCCTTCTCCCCTCTCCTCCAACCCTGCAACCCACCCTCTCCCTCTCCTCCTCCCTCCTCCTCCTTCCTCCTCCTCCTCCTCCTCCTCCTCCCTCATCCTCCTCCTCCTCCCTCCTCCTCCTCCTCCTCTCTCCTCCTCTTCCCTCCTCCTCCTCCCTCCTCTCTCTTCTTTCCCCCATGCTCTTACACCTTCTTTCTCTCCCACTCCTATGCTCCTTTAAACCCTTGTTCCTCAACCCTTAAAACTCCATGATCTATGAGGGAGATGAGTTCTCCACCATGTACTCTACCCTGAACCGTGGAACTTCCTTCTAAACCCTGGAACCTCCTTCTGAACCCTGGAACCTCCTTCTGAACCTTAGAACCTCCTTTTGAACCCTGAAACCTCCTTCCAACTCGGACTCCTTCTGAACCCTAGAACCTCCTTCTAACCCTTAAACTCCTCCTAAACCCTACAACCCCCAATGAAGGGGAAAGCCTTCATTACCTCAATAAAGATGATTTACATCCCTTTTACACATGCATGCACTTTGTTTGCTTACCACACTTAAGCCTATGTCTCTCACTGGAACATGACTCGAGGTCCTAAGCTACACATATACAACAACCGACAATCCTAATATATCTGTAGGTGACAAAAAGCCTCGGAACCCTACAAACATAGAATACCCAGCACTTCCTATGAAAGCAGTAGGAAAGAGCAAACATTTGGCGCCATTGTCAGGGAGACTAGTGTCTCAAGTAGTGAGTAAACATACATAGGTATGCGTAAAACAACAAACTACTTCAAACTTTCACGATCATAACACTCAAGGGCAAGGAGAGTAAAATTTTTTTCCATTTCTAGCCAAACATATCAACCCCAAGCATCAACCTTGGGTTACTACCTTAAGAAATTTTGTTTATTTCTTAAATAAAAGCCACATGATAGACAAACAAGCTAGGTAGTGGACACGAATGCATAGAGCTTGCAATTTTGATCATTTTACCTTTTTTCAGAAAAGAAAATCGAGCTATCCATAAAGAGTTATGGCTGGGAAGTGTTTAGGGTTAAACCCTAAACCTAAAATCAAATCCTATAAAAACCAACTCCACCCACTCATTCTTCATCTTTCACTTTTTGACTCCATTCTCTTCTTCATTCCGAGCCCCACACAAGACACTCCTCCCTCTCCATCGACCACCACCTTACTCCCATCCTCACATTGTAAGTGACTTCGAGCCCATCTCGCAACGATAACCCAGCCGTCCACCCACCGTCCATTGTTCCGTAACAATCCCATTACATCGAGAAAGACTTGGAGAGCGTTCAGGTGACCACTTCTCCCTCCTTTTCGATTTTCCGTCCGTCAAGTTTTTTTGCTCTCTTTTTCCCTCCCAGCTCCACCACCCCTCCCCCTCCCCCCTCCATTTCCACCCCCCCCCCCCTCCATTTCTACCACCCCTTCCATCTCCACCACCACCCCCCCCCTCCCTCCATCTCCACCTCCCCCTCTCCCTCCCCCTCCCTCTCCACCACCTACTCCCCCCTCCATCTCCACCTCCCCCTCTCCCCTCCCCCTCCATCTCCACCACCACCTCCCCCCTCCCCCCTCCATCTCCACCTCCCCCTCCCCCTCCCCCCTCCATCTCCACCTCCCCCTCCCCCCTCCCTCTCCACCACCACCTCCCCCCTCCCCCTCCATCTCCACCTCCCCTCCCCCTCCCCTCTCCATCTCCACCTCCCCCTCCCCCCTCACCTCCATCTCCACCACTCCCCCTCCCCCTCCCCCCTCCATCTCCACCTCCCCCTCCCCCCTCCCCCTCCATCTCCACCACCTCCCCCTCCCCCTCCCCCCTCCATCTCCATCTCCCCCTCCCCCTCCCCCCTCCATCTCCACCACCACCTCCCCCTCCCCCTCCCCCCTCCATCTCCACCTCCCCCTCCCCCCTCCATCTCCACCACCACCTCCCCCCTCCCCCTCCATCTCCACCACCTCCCCCCCCCTCCCCCTCCATCTCCACCTCCCCCTCCCCCTCCCCCCTCCATCTCCACCACCACCTCCCCCTCCCCCTCCATCTTCACCTTCCCCTCCCCCTCCCCCCTCCATCTCCACCTCCCCCTCCCCCTTCCCCCTCACTCTCCACCACCACCTCCCCCCTCCCCCTCCATCTCCACCTCCCCCTCCCCCCTCCCCCTCCATCTCCACCTCCCCCCTCCCCATCCCTCTCTTTTCTCGCTCCTCTCTCCCCATTCCCCCCCTCTCTCTCTTTTCTCTCTCCTCTTTTTTCCCCCCCTCTCTCTCCTCTCTCCCCCTTCCCCCTCCTCTCTCTCTTTTCTCTCTCCTCTCTCCCCATCCCTCTCTCTCTCTTTTTCTCTCTTTCTCTCTCTCTTACTCTCTCACCCTCCCCCTCTCTCCCCCTCTTTCTACCTTTCTCTATCTCTCTTTTTATCTCTCTCTCCTCTCTCTCTCACTCACTCTCTCTCTCTCTCTTTTTCCCCCCTCCTCTCTCTCTCTCTCTCTTCCCCCACCCCCACTCCCTCTCTCTCTCTCTCTTACTCTCTCACCCTCCCCCTCTCTCTCCCTCTTTCTACCTTTCTCTCTCTCTCTCTCTCTCCCTTTATCTCTCTCTACCTTTCTCTCTCTCTCCTTATTTCTCTCTACTCTCTCTCTCTCTCTCTCTCACTCACTCTCTCTCTCTCTTTTTCCCCCTCCTCTCTCTCTCTCTTTCTCTCTCTCTCTCTCTCTCTCTCCTTCCCCCTTACCCCCCTCTCTCTATCTCTCCCCCGTATGCCCCCCGCCCGGCGGCGATGCACACAACGTCGCCTCACCCCTTCTCTCTAGCCCCCTGTCCGCCCACCAGGCCCTCGCCCCCCACTCACCGCACCACGGCGGTGCCCCACAGAGGTGCCACCGCAGTGCCTCTGCCCGCCCGCGACGCGGCACCACCACTCACCCGCGATGCGGCACCACCGCCCGCGCGCCCCCCACCTCCCACACCCTCTGCTCCGATGCCTGCACCACCGCCTGCCCACGGCGCGGCACCACCGCCCGACCGCGACGTGACGCCACCGCTCGTGTACCCCCCATCTCCCTCGCCCCCGCCCCCCGCCACCCCTCGCCCTCCCTCGTCGCCCCCTGTCCCCCGCCCCCCGCTCCCCGTCCCTCACCCCCCGCCCCCTCTCCCATCACCCCCTACCCCGCCCCGCCTCCCCTCCCCTCACCCACCGCGCCAACCCCCCCCCCTTGCGCACACAAACCCCCCCCCCCTCGAGCGCCGCCGTCGGGCAGCCCTCCCCACAGAATGAAAAAAAAAAAAAAACCTAACCTAAAACTAACCTCAAGTTAGTGACTAACTACGATTAGGTTAGTTGGTTAACCTAGGGTAGGTTAGGTTAGTCGGTTAACCCTAGGCTAGTTAGTCTAACTCAGTTAGATTACGTTAAGCTAGGTTAGTTGGTAGAAACCTAGGCTAGGTTAGTTTTGCCCTTGGTTCGATTAGTTTAACCTTACCTCAGTTAACTTAACTGTAGTTAGTTACACTAACTAAGTTCAGTCTAACCCTCACTAGGCTAGGTTAGACTAACTAATTAGACTCTAACTAGACAAATAGGTTAGTTAGTCTAACTAGATCAACTTGGTTTCAACCCCTCAGTTAGACTTAAAGTCCCTTCACACCACCATTAGGACCCCCCAAAGGCCAATTTAACCCCTCCTTTACCCCCTCGTAATTCATCCGTTTGGGACCCAAACTGAACCCCGTTTGAACCCAAATTTCACACACGGAAACACCAAGCTACGAGGTATTTTTCCAACCCATTGCACACCATTTCGGCACCCCTAGCACTCATTCATTCGTGCCCCTGTGTGGGCCTCATTTTACCTTAATTCACTCGTATTTTCACGCCGTGACCTCCGATTAACGATCCGTCTGCACCGGCACATTTCCCTACACATGTAGGACAATATTAGGCACTTATTAACATGACAGTCCCTACACAAACTAACACCACTCTAACTCTCCTAACAACACCACATCCACACCCGCACTTGGGGCAGCGACACCCTTGGCAAATCATGCACAATCTGCATGCAGTTATGTTCTGGCCAACAACTTTGGCTCCAATGATCTCCCCATCCGCAACTAACTCCACTGCAACAATCACCCTTGCCAATCCTCTACCCCAAATCCCTCCCTGAGATTCAACAACTCCCTTTAACTCCTCCACGCCCCAACATGGCTGGACGCTGTCATGACCATGATGGTGATATCGAGCTCGATGCAGAGGCTGACAACTTCTTCAATTGACGAAATCACAACAATCAAGGCCGACGCCCAGGCTTGGGAAAACTGGAACTTCCAAAATATAATGGTAGGGGAGACCCAGCCCGCTTCCTCCAGCATTTTGATGCCGCATGTCGAGCAGGGGGCCATCAGTCCCATGAAACCAAGGTGGCTTGGTTTCCAATGGCCTTAACTGATGAAGCATCAGAATGGTACCTAGACCTATGAAGATTGTGGGAGAGAGGGAAGGAGTCTCACTTGCGGCTTTTTCACATGCACAATGGGGGAATACACACAAAGGTGGAGGCTGAAAACAGTTTTCCTCTTCTTAGTTGTGAAAGCCAAAAGAACTCAAGTACAAAGAAATAGAAGAACCCTATATGTGGGTCTCAAACCAAACTCAACTAACTAAGGTGGCATACTAACTGAGCCACAAACTATAGTAGATAAGGATAGCTGTCATCCAGCTATTATTCATGGGTGGTGTACCAACCGCATCTCCAGCTAACAGGTCGGTGACATAAATGCACAACAGTCACCCTGGCATATCGCGAGTGGAGCTCGATATCTCAACACTCCCCCTCGAGCTCAATCCCAAATCCTGCACACCAAGCAGGTCTCTGAACTTGCGCAGCTTCTCTGCGCCCAATGCTTTCGTGAATATGTCAGCTACCTGATCCTCTGTGCTGACATAAACTAGATCAATAAGACCTAGTAAAACCTTCTCCCGCACATAGTGATAATGCACCTCAATGTGCTTTGTTCTGGCATGAAAGACTGGGTTCTTTGCCAAGTGTATACTGCTCATGTTGTCACAATAAATGACAACCGGTCCATCTGTAGACTGATGCATATCATAGAGTAGCTTATGCAACCAAGCTACCTCACATGCAGCCATTGCTGCACCCCTGTACTCAGCCTCTGTGCTCGACAAGGCAACTGTAGGCTATTTCTTGCTGCTCCAAGTGACTGCAGCACTCCCAAAAGAGAACACATATCCACTGGTAGATCGTCTATCAGAAATGCTACCAGCCCAATCAGCATCAGTGTATCCATGCAACTGTATCTGAACCCCAGCCTCATAAAATAGTCCATACTGCAATGTGGACTTCACATACCTGAGTATGCGTCTAGCCGCATCCAAATGCAGTTTCCTTGGAGCCTGCATAAACTGACTTACCAACCCAATAGCATAGCTCAAATCTGGCCTGGTAATAGTCATGTAAATCAAACTTCATACTATGCGTCTGTACATAGTAGGGTCTTCCAGAAGCTCACCTGCATCTGTGCTCAGCTTCACATTCTGCTCCAAAGGAACTGAAATAGGCTTACAGCCTGTCATCCCATATTTGGACAGCATGTCCAATCCATACTGCCTCTGCAAGAGCTGTATCCCACTTGGTGATCTAATCACCTCAATGCCCAGGAAATAACGCAGCTCTCCCAAATCCTTCATCTCAAACTTCTGCCTCAATAGCATTTTCACATGAAGGATATCTTCATCACTATCACCTGTGATGATCAAATCATCAACATAAATGACCAGCAGCATAATCCCTTTCTCTGTTTTTCTCACATAGAGTGAGAAATCTGCCTTGGAAATCTGAAAGACAATAGTGACAAGATACTGTCCTATCTTGTCAGACCATGCTCTAGGTGCTTGCTTCAAGCCATACAAGGCTTTCTTCAACCTGCAAACAAACTCAGGATGAATAGCATGAACATAACCTGCTGGCTGCTCCATAAAGACCTCTTCTTGCAAATCACCATGCAAGAAGGCATTCTTTACATCCATCTGATGTAAAGACCATCCCTTTGATGTAGCCATAGCAATGGCTGCTCTTACAGTTGCCATCCTTGCAACCGAGCTGAAAGTTTCTTCATAATCAATGCCATATGTCTGTGCATACCCCTTGACAACTAATCTTGCCTTGTATCTATTCACAGAACCATCTGCATTGTGCTTGATCTTATAAACCCACTTACAGCCAATTGCATTCTTGCCTTTAGGCAAAGGCACCAATTCCATGTAGCATTAGCATCCAAGGCATCCATTTCTTCATCCATGGCTTTCTCCCATTTTTCATTTCCCATGGCTTGCTCAAAAGAAGTGGGTTCTGGTTCCTGTATCACTTTGACCATATAGGCATAGTGAATGGCTGTAAATCCATCATATTTCAGCCTATCCACAGGATACCTAACCCTGGTAGACCTGCGCAAAATAGGCTCACTTCCAGGTGCTCTCAAAACATCCCTGGTCTTCCTTACTCCAGGTGTAATAACAGAAGGAATACCCAACTCATCATCAATGCTCTGTTCTGAGCCACTGGATTCACCATCCACACAAGAGTGACCTGCATTCACATCAAACATGGGCTGATCTACCTTCTCTTTTCCTTTTCGTGATACCTGCGTACCACTCTCTGCATTGCTTTGAGGGGATTCTCCTGATCTCAATCTACCTGTCCATGGCGAAGCATGTGAACCACTGGTAGAGGACACTCCAGGTCCACTGATATTTTGTGATTGCTGCTGTGCATTCTGTGCAGCATTACCATTTTGTGCATCTACATCAATCATCACATTTACTGGTTTATACCAGCTGCTCATCTCATCAAAAACAACATCTCTGCTCACTGTGAACTTACGTGTAGAAGGGTTATAGCATCTATACCCTTTCTGCTGCAGAGAATAACCAATAAAGACGCACTTCTCAGCTTTTGGATCCAACTTGGACCTCAACTCATCTGGCACATGGACATAAGCAATGCAACCAAAAATCTTCAAATGAGAAATATCTGGTTTCCTACCAGTATACATCTCCTCTGGCGTCATGCCATGTATTGCTGCAGTGGGAGTCCTGTTCATTATATAGACTGCTGTAGCAACTGCTTCAGCCCAATAATAATATGGTAGATCTTTTTCATTTAGCATAGCCCGAGAAACCTCTCCAATATGCCTGTTTTTTCTTTCTGCAATTCCATTTTGCTGTGGGGTATGACTGCATGAATATTGCTGCTTTATACCATGCTCCTGCAAGAACCTTGCAAACTCATTTGAGAGGTACTCTCCCCCTCCATCTGACCTTAGGCATTTTATTTGCAGGACTGTTTCTTTTTCAACCATAGCTTTGAAAGCTTTGAAGTGCCCAAACACTTCACTTTTCTTTTTCATAAAATACACCCACAGTTTTCTGCTGAAGTCATCAATAAATGTGACAAAATAGTGACAGCCTCCAATAGATGCAGCTTTTGTAGTCCACACATCAGAGTGGATTAATTCCAATGGTTTTTTACTCTCTTGAACATGCCTAGGAAAAGGTTTCCTTGCCTGTTTCCCAAATTGACAGGCTTCACAAACCTTGTGCATTTCTGCAACCTTGAATTTAGGCAATCCTGCAACAATATTTTGGGCTTGCATTGATTTTAGTCGTTGTATATTAACATGACCAATGTGTTTGTGCCAGATATCAATATCTGCAACTACACCGGTCCCATGTGCAAACATTGCTGCACTCAATTCAGGCATGTCTGCATCCAATGTAAACATCCTGCCCTTCTTCTTTCCTTTTGCTATCAAGCGACCGTTATTTTTCATATCCTCAACAAAGCATCCATGAGGATTAAATCTAACCTGCAAGCCCTGCTCAACCATTTGACCAACAGAAACCAGGTTCTTGGTGATGTTCGGGACATGAAATACATCAGACAAGTATTTCTTTTTCCCATCCTGCATAGACAAAGGAATTTTGCCAATCTGCACAATAGGATGTGCAGTATCATCACCAGTCTCCACAAATCCTTGTTTTTCCATTTTTCTTGCATCCTGCATCCATTCAGCGTGACTTGTCATGTGGTTTGACGCACCCGAGTCAACATACCACACATCATTGCTTTCTTCTGCACTTGTTACAGAATTTGTCATATGCTGCACCATAAACAAATGCTCATTTCTGTCATCACCCTGTCTACTAGAGGATGCATAATTGCCTTGCTGCAATTTTCCACTCATAATGTCATTCTGCTTTTTGTAGCAGTCTTTAGCCATATGACCCATTTTGCCACAATAGTAGCATTCAACATTGCTGTTTGCATTTTGGCTTCTCTGCCATCCACCACGGCCTCTTTGGCTCCCCCTGCCTCTAGAGTTACCACGTCCTCCTGCATAGGACTGGTTTTCTTGCGTGACAGTTTCTTTTGAAGTTCCTGCTGAAGAAGATGCACCCCCATTTCTTTGCTCTTCAGAAATTAGAAGAGCAATCAACTCCTCAAAATCAGGAAAGTTTTCACGGACGGCAATGGATGTCCGGAACGAGTGGAGCTCGATATCTCAACAAGACCTTCTCATGGAAGAACGTGCGACATGGGACCTACTTCAAACCGAATTCAAACGACGCTTTCAAATGGAGAGGCTAAAAGACAATCCCGCTATCCAACTCAGCAAGATCGAACAAGGCCGGAGGGAAGATGTACGCACATACTTGGGAAAGATGAAGAGATTGATCGCCAAATGTGACCCATGCCCAGATGCAAAGTACCTCACGACATGGTTCATAGCAGGTCTAAGAAGAAAACCCGCAAGGATATGAAAAAGATAAGTAGCTATGAAACATTCAGTGCTACTCATGCGGCAGCCATTGACATTGAAGATGGCATGACAAACTTAGACACTAGCAGTGATGACGACAGATCAAATACACGAGATAAGTGCTCGAAAAAAGGTAAATCAAAGGACACTGCCAAAACATCCAATGAAGATTGCCTAGAGGCCATGACCTTGAAGCTGAAAGAAGATATGATGCAAGCCATGGATCAACAACTCCACTTGTCTCATCCACCAACTCAAACATATCCATGGCGAGAAAATGTCTGGTGGCCACACTAGTTGGCAAATCATACAGCAAATGAATGCCCAGTCCTAAGAGCAAGGATCATTCCACAAGCAAATCCACCGCCACGGTTGTGGTGCCATATCTGCGTCGTCGGCGGCCATGATGAGAACAGTTGCATCTTCAACATGCGAAACAATCCACCTCGATCCCCACAATACCAAGCGGCACCCATGCCAGCATATAGGCAACTGACACTTGCACAAGCACCCCCAACTCCAAGGCTAAATCATGTTCCGTTTGGACACAAGTCCCACAACTACTCAGGAATCCGAATCCACGACCGTATACAAGAGCACCAAATCCAGCTCCTCAAGCAGTTCCCATACATCAATTACAAGCTGAGGAAGTAGACTCGCTATTTGAGTATGAAGCAAAGTACCCAGTGTACTATGTAGAAGGTGCAGAGGGTCTAATACCAGTTTATGCCAATCAAGTATGACCCAACACATTTCGAGCACCAATCAAGTGTTACAGTTGTGGAGAAAATCATTGGATTGCAAAGTCCCTCATCGTGGTAGCCCAGCTACTTTCCAACCACTCTGCAGAGATTGTGGCATAGGACATGCTTGTATGGATTGTCCCATGAAATATAAGATCCCAGAACAAACAGAGATTAAGTCTCACATCCCCATCGGCATCATTGGGGTGGATCATCAAAGTCTAGGTCCGACAAGTGTAAAGTCACAACCTATCAATGTAATTACATGCCAATAGAAAGAGGCCAACAAGGACCCTAACATTCCAATCCAACCAAGGTGACTTATAAAAAAGAAAGCTCAAGTGTCTCCACCTCCGCCAAGTAGTGAGCAGCCGAGCTCATCCACATCAACTCCTGAGCTCAAATCAAAGAATCTCCATACCCAAATGTAGAGGTGGAGAAGGCTCATTTTCAGGTACTTCAACAATGGGTCCAAAATGAACAAGGCTCAAAAACAAGCTCAAGACCCAATCCATGACTTGGCCCCACAAAGTATTGATACTCTACTCGAGCCTTTGTTCCAACAACAGACTCCACAATAGAATATATTGCCACATCAACTTGAAGGAGCCACACTCTCTAGTATCCTGAGTTGCCCTGTGTCAATTCCCATCGGAATCCTCTTACGGAATTGTCCCAATCTCTGGGAGAGTTTCAAAGGATGGATTGAACTCACAAATCTCCCTCCTCCTATGAACGACGTTGAAGATATCCCTGTGCGAATGGGTGAGAGAGATGACATAAGCAACATTACTATGCCTTTGATCCACAAGGCAGATAATGAAGTCCAAGCCATAGTGGATGGTGGAGTAGGTGTCAATTTCCAATCAAAGGATCTCTACGAAGAATGGGGTATCCCACCAATGCAAAAGGCTAATTTCAACATACAACTTGCCGATGATTCACGGGCTAAACCCTTGGGAATAGTGAATGGCGGGTCCACAAAGATCGAAGGAGTCTACTTTTCCCTTCAATTCACAATCTTGGATCTCCCCAAAAAATCCTATCAAATCTTACTAGGACATCCTTGGTTATGGGAAGCATTAGTCCTCCATGACTGGGGAACTGATAGACTGATAATCTAGAATCGAGACACTGCAGTCAGGGTGAATGTGGGGATAGGAGCTATTAAACTAATTGTTCCTAGAGCATTGGATGACACATCTTCCACAACAATCTCAAGCAAATCAACTCCCTTGCAACAGCATGCCATAGCAGGTGACTCACAAAGCAATGTCAATAACTAGATACAAACATTGACAACCATCGACAATTGCCATTCATTAGACCCCATCTTCTCACAGATAGATGCTAATGCACTACAGGTTGATCCTCCACCGACACATGAAGAACCAATCGATCTAGAGATGCCATTCTTTATGGCTGACCTCGAGTGGGATAATGAACCTGAAGAGGGTATCAATACCAATGATGACTCAGATTTTCCTTGGGACCTTGAAACAGAGGCTGCAAATGCTGAAATTGAAGATCAAATCTTTGATAATGACTTAGCCATTCTGTATGCCCTAATGGCAGTCAAGCTCCCAAAAGTTGAACCTCCACAGTGTTGAATAACAACAAAAGATCCCACAAGAAAGCTGAAGGAGGAAGTCATAGAAAAGCCAAGGCCGAGCACTTCAATGAATTCGAACGAGTCCAAACAAGGATTGTCGAATTGTACCTTGCAAAGTTAGCTTCCTCAAAATCAAAACCACCGCCTCTTGAATGGTCCCCTGAGGGACTGGGAGTATGTGCAGCACATGAACCCTTACTTGAAAGCACCTTACCAGTGGAAAAGTTACCCCACAGTTCCCAACATAAGAAGTTTCAAAAATATAAGCCACATGTGCGGATGAAGCTCGATCAAGGGACTTCAGAAAAAGAAATAAAAGAAGAGCCTAACAAATTAATAAATGCAACTATGCCACCCAGTACACATGACACATGTTAGGCTAGTTCAACTCCATCAGAGGCCGATCTTCGAGAAGTGCTGGAATACTTCAAGAATTATACAAGTGGTAGTGCACTAATAGCAATGCCATGACCACTCAGAGAATCTGAAGTTAAAGAAACCGATAGCATTGGAGAAACTCCAATCTATGAGGGACCGACAAAAACATGCACAATAAACCTCGCCCTTGAAGGGGAGGAAGAAAAATTGGTTTTCATTGGGAAACAGCTCCGTCAAGAAGATGAAATCAAACTCAAAGAACTCCTAATGGAATACCATGACTGCCTAGCATGGTCATACAAAGAGATAAAAGGAATTTCACCAGAAGTGGCAGTACACACGATACCTATAAGGGAAGGTGCTCACCCTAAGGTATGTGGACCTTATCGCACAAATCCTAAATATGGCACCATGGTTTATGACGAGCTAGAAAAACTCCTAGATGCCAGATTCATCTATGAAATAGAACACACTGATTGGGTTTCACCCATTGTCATTGTACCTAAATGCAACAAGAAGCTCAGAATATGCGTAAACTTTAAAAATGTGAATGCTACCACAATTAGGGATCACTATCTCCTACCCTTAACAGAAACAATGTTGGAAAAGGTGGCAGGATCCAAAATATATAGCTTCTTGGATGGCTTCAGTGGCTATAACCAAGTGCAAATTGCTCTTCAAGACCAATCAAAAACAACATTTGCTACAAAATGGGGTATTTTTGCATATAGAGTCATGCCATTTGGTCTGTGTAATGCCCTGGCCACATTCCAGTGAGTCATGTTCACGGCTTTCAAGTCATTTTTGAATAAGTTTTTACAGGTTTTCTTGGATGATTTGTGCATCCATTCAAACAAAAAGGACCACTTCAAATGTCTTAAAGAAGTACTAATCAAATGCAGGGAGTATGGCATCTCCCTAAATCGAAAATGCCAGTTCATGGTCACCCACGGAGTTGTTTTGGGACACATCGTCTCTCAACATGGGATTGCAACTGACATGGATAAAATCAAAATCATCATGGAATTGCCTCCTTCGACAAATTCCAAAGGTGTACAAGTCTTTATGGGACATGCCGGCTATTATAGAAGATTTATATTACAGTATGCCATGATAGCTAGACCACTTTACAAATTATTAGTGGAGTTCTTATGGACCGAAGAGTGCGACCAAGCCTCTGGGCTTTTAAAGTGGCACCTAATCACAGCACCCATCCTTATATCTCCCAATTGGGATATTGATTTTCATGTTCATACTGATGGATCCAAGTATGCAATTGGGAGTGTGCTTTGTCAACCTAGTGAACATAAGAAAGACTACCCCTTCTACTTCGCCAGTCGATAACTCAATGATGCAGAGATCAACTATACAACCACAGAAAGAGAAGCCCTAGCAATGGTGTATAGTGTAAAAAAATTTCGGCACCATCTACTCGCAAATGATTTTGTCTTCTGCACCGACCATCAAGCATTGCTTTATGCTATAAACCAGCCGTGTACCACAGGAAGAATAACTAGATGGCTCCTCTTGCTGCAAGAATTCAACTTCAAAATCATGGTCCGCAAAGGTGCCCAACACTACATTGCCGATCACATGTCTCGAGTCAAGACAGAAGAAGAAGCCACTGGAGTAGAAGATGACTTACCAGATGCCACACTATTTCAAATAGATGCTGTTCCAAGATGGTGTGGAGATATCATTGGGTACTTGATGGCAGGAAGACCATCCCCTGACATGAAAGCAGTAGATGCCAGAAAATTGATTCTAAAAGCTGCACCCTATCAACTCATTGTAGGACAACTGTACAAGATGGGCAAGGACCAGATATTAAGAAGATGTGTTATGCCTCATGAGATCATGCCAATATTGAGTGAAGTCTAGAAGGCATTCCAGGAGGACACTTCCAAGGGGAAGCCACAGCAAGAAAAGTTCTCCTCGCAGGCTACTAGTGGCCAACACTCTGGGCAGATGCCTATGAATATGTAAAAGGCTATGATGTATGCCAATGGACTATTAAACCATAACACAAAGTCTTCAATCCCCTAACACCAATTGTTCCACAACAACCATTTGAAAAATGGGGGATTGACTATGTGGGTGCCATACATCCAGGAGCAAAAGGAACATAGGCACGCTACATCATTGTGGCCACTGATTACTTTACAGAATTGGCTGAAGCTAAAACAATCAGAAAGGCAGCTACCAGAAGCACAGCAAGATGCATATACGAAAATGTGATCACCCGATTCGAATGCCCCATTGAAATTGTGTCGGATAGAGGCACACATTTTGTCAATGAGGTAATCCAAGAACTCTTGTCTGGCTTCATGTAATCCATAGAAAAAGTACACCCTACTACCCCCAAGGGAATGGACTAGTAGATTCCACAAACAAAATAATATGCATTATCCTCACCAAGGTAGTAGAACCACAGTGTTCTGATTGGGCAGAGAAACTGAATGCAGCTTATGGGCATACAGAACCACATTCAAGGTCAGTACAGGGAACACACATTTTCAATTGGTGTACGGCCTTGAAGCCGTGGTCCCACTCGAATTTGTAATACCAAGTCTATACATCACAGTACAGGAACGCATGGGTGATCATGAGTCCTTGAAAGGCTCTATCAGTTGGAAAAGCATATAGAGACAAGACTAGACGCCTACCATGCCATGACAATAGAAAAACACAGAAGAAAGGCATGGTTTGATAGAAACCTTAAAGCTAAAGACATCAAGGAAGGCGACTTAGTCCTATTATACAACACCAAAGTACACAAGGGGAAACTGAAGTATCTAGGTCAAGGACCATACCGAGTACGAAAGATGAATCCCATCAGAGCTGTGCTACTTGAAACATTGGATGGAGTCCAATTCAACACAACAATAAACGGGAGCCGATTGAAGCGCTACTACATCAACACGCAAGCCATCCCCGATAAAAACAAAGATTTGGGAAACCAAGTCTTCCTTAGTTAGGATTAGATTGTATCACAAGCACTCACTCGCATATGCATGTCTTTGCACATATAGTTTGCACTAGATTGTTACACGCACACTCACTGCATATGCACGTTTTTTGCACATTAGGGATGTTTGAGTCTTAGTTTCCCTATCAATTCCCACAAATAAGCATATAGTTAGACACATCACATGCACTGACATGATTTTGCATAGGCACATAATAGATCGCATAAAAAATAGTATCACACACTTTCATTCCATACTCTCAAAGCATGCAATGAATTCACAAGTAGTACACAAAGCTATGCCAGAACTCAAGATGAATTGGCAAAAGAGTCTGCAGCCTCCGCAACAAGACCCCCGCCAAACATCACAGCCATCTCCTATATGCAAAAATATCAAACTTGCATACTAATTATCTACAAGCTCAATGCTACGGGTGTCATCGCATCCAACATGTATGCAAGATAGCAAGAAATGCCAGCCTCAACAACGAGACCCCCGCCAAACCTCTTCCCAAGAAGATTCGATGGCAGAGTTCGCAACCTCAGCAACGAGATCCCCTCTGACATTCACAGTCGTCTAACCCTCCTTAAGAGGAGATAAGATTCTTACCAACATCCTTTTATACCAATCCTCAACAACGAGACCCCCGCCAAACATCACAGCTATCTCCTATATGCAAAAATCTCAGACTTGCATACTACTTATCTACAAGCTCAATGCTACGGGTGCAATCGCATCCAACATGTATGCAAGATAGCAAGAAATGCCAGCCTCAACAACGAGACCCCCGCCAAACCTCTTCCCAAGAAGATTCGAAGGTAGACTCCACAACCTCAGCAACAAGATCCCCTCTGCCATTCACAGTCATCTACCCCTCCTTAAGAGGAGATAAGCTTCTTGACTATAGACTACAAATTGTATGGTGCAACAGCATTACAGTAGGAATGACTCGCATGCCACAAGCTAAACAGCCACTAGATTATGCACATGGCATCCCAACTCTACAATCAACATAAGCCATAACCCAAGGACGGGTAATAAAATGGATCCGGGAGTATGTTGACTCTATGCCAACATGAAGTTATGAAGAAAGGGAATGTGATACAACTTTGTGATACAACTTTGTGTTACAACTTCTAGATACAAGTTTGCATTACAAATTTGTGATACAACTTTGTGTTACAACTTTGTGTTACAACTTTGTGATACAACTTTGTGTTACAACTTTGTAGAGAGAGAATGTGTTACAACTTCTACATGTAGAGAGAGAATGTGTTACAACTTTGTGATACAACTTTGTGTTACAACTTTGTGATACGACTTTGTGTTACATGCAGAGAGAGAAGCTCTCCAACTTGTATAAATACCCCATAATGGAATGAACCCCACACTCTTTGGGGCATTGTGTTGAGTCTACTTTGGTATTCCAAGCATTTGTCTCAAGTGTCCATGCTCCCTTGCACTGCACGTCCAAAAGCATGTCCTAACCATGCAACCCTTCTCGCCTCTCCTCCAACCCTGCAACCCACCCTCTCCCTCTCCTCCTCCCTCCTCCTCCTTCCTCCTCCTCCTCCTCCTCCTCCTCCCTCCTCCTCCTCCTCCTCCCTCCTTCTCCTCCCTCCTCCTCCCCTCCTCTCTCTTCTTTCCCCCATGCTCTTACACCTTCTTCCTCTCCCACTCCTATGCTCCCATAAACCCTTTGTTCCTGAACCCTTAAAACTCCATGATCTATGAGGGAGACAAGTTCTCCACCATGTACTCTACCCTAAACCCTGGAACCTCCTTCTAAACCCTGGAACCTCCTTTTGAACCCTAGAACCTCCTTCTGAACCCTAGAACCTCCTTCTGAACCCTGGAACCTCCTTCTAACCCTGGACTCCTTCTAAACCCTGGAACCTCCTTCTGAACCCTGGAACCTCCTTCTAACCCTTAAACTCCTCCTAAACCCTACAACCCCCAATGAAGGCGAAAGCCTTCATTACCTCAACAAAGATGATTTACATTCCTTTTACACATGCATGCACTTTGTTTGCTTACCACACTTAAGCCTACGTCTCTCACCGGAACACGACTCAAGGTCCTAAGCTACACATATACTACAATCGACAATCCCAATATATCTATAGGTGACAAAAAGCCTCGGAACCCTGCAAACATAGAATACCCAATTCTTCCTACGAAAGCAGTAGGAAAGAGCAAACAATGAGGAATTCTTGATTTAAGATAAAGAGTTCTAGCTTTTGAATTGCCCTTTTGACTGCTAGAATTTCTTTCTCAATTGAATGGTAATTGAGCTCAGCACCTTGAAAAGTTCCTGATCGGTATGCACATACAACTACTTTAGTGGGTCTCTTTTCAAGTAAAAATGCTCCCTAAAAATGGTCAAATGCATATGTTTCAATTATCAAATGTCATGTGGCTGATGCAATGGTGAGAGATGGTAGTCAATGTTGAATCTTTTCTTTGATGTGTTGCACTACTTCTGTTTGGGGTGGACCCCATGTCGGTCCAACTTTTCTGAGACAGACTTGGAGAAGATGTCGATCTCGAGCCAACTAGTTATAAAGAGGGGACATGTAATTTAAACATCCCAGGAACCATTGGAGTTTAGTTTTGATCCCTGATTTCATCTAGAAATGCAAGAAGGCCTTCAAGACATGTTGCTGCATTTGAATATTACCCTTGTGGATGTGGACTCCTAAGAACGCAATCGTTTCTTGGCCAAGGATGATTTTTTTGGTGGAAAGGGCCAAACCTTTGGATTTGATGAGATCATACACAATTTGGAGATGGCGAAGATGTGAATGGACATCCTTGCTATACACTAGTATGTCATCAATATAAACTAAACAAAAAGAATGATGCTAACTGAATATGGAATCCATGAACTTTTGCAATTCTATAGGAGCAGTTTTGAGCCCAAAAGGGAGTACATTCCATTGATAGAATCCCTGAGGGATGACAAATCCTGTCTTATGGCAATCATTAGGATTAAGACCCACTTGCCAGAATCTTGCCTTGAGGTCGAACTTCGAGAAGATTGTAGCACTAGAAATTTTTTGCATAAGGTATTCTTTGTTAGGAATCGGATAAGAAACGGACAAAAGACATTTGTTTAGTGGCTTGTAATTTATGACAAGGTGCTTCTTACCCCTCTTCTGCTCAAAGTGTTTATTTACATAGAATGCCACTGCTGCCCACTCAGAGCGGGATGGTTCAATGAGACCCATATCCAAGAGTTCTTGGATTTCTTGGTTGCACAATTCTCGGTCGGCTTGGGTAAACCCATATGGACTTTCTTTGAATGGTTTGGAGTTTTCCCGAAGAGGGAGGTCGACTTGATGGTGAAACACTTTCTTGAAAGCCGAAGGTGAGTCACTACTACAATCACGAATGAACTTCTGTTGCATATTCTATAGTGCTGTCATCATATGAAGCGTATGAACAGTTCGGTAGAACTGCTTACTGTTTTCTGCCTCGAGGAGGCTATTGATATAGTCGTTGAGCTCAGCTCCTTGAAGGGATTGTTGAGAATCTTGAGGAGAAGGTTGTGGGCTAAATGACTCAGTAGGATTGGAGAGGAATCTGGAGTAGAATCATATTTGGGCAGAGCTTTGACATATTGGAGGTCAACTGGGGAAGAACACTGTCAGACAATCTCTAGGTCCTCTTTAAATGGCTTGAGGACACGCTTGAGAGATTCTCTTGCAGGGATATGCACCAAGACGTTATTTATGGTAAGGACCATCTTTTTAGTAGAAAACCCGAATGGGAGATGTTGGTTGAGAAAAGCATTACCAATGATTAGATCTACCCCTTGGGATTTTAATTGATAGAAACTAATAGTGGTGGAATGCCCAACCAGAGTGATAGGAATTTTTGATGCATAACTCTTCATGCAATAAGCCCACCACCCATTGTCGAACCACGCATCTGATTCTAGGTCTCAAGTTGTTGCCAAGAAGAAGCAGGAAGAGCCCGATATTTGGAGATGCTGAATCCAAACCCAACTAGAGCAATCAAATTATAAGGAGGTACCCTCGGGGGTTTGAGCTGAACTTTTACCAGCCAATTTTTCATAGGATTTTGGACTACTAGTTCCAATGACAAAAAGAAATCTTGAAGAGATAACACATTTGGAACTGGTTCAGTATAGAGCTTGCACTGAATCAAATGTTCACCAACCTTACGATCCAATGAGTCGATGGAGTTTTGAAGCTTGGCACAATTGTCAGTGATCATCATTAGGTGGATATGAAGCCCATCAATGCTGATGCCAAGGCTCTCAAATTGGTCAAAACAGGGGAGCCATTGTGGAGATTGGATCGGAGGAGCAGGAGCAGAGAGAATGGTGACTCGAGATTTCCAAAAAGGAGGAGGAAGAAAGTTAGGGGAGGAGTCATGTACACTGTGGAGAGGCCGAAAATCCGAAGGACCGGAATAGAAATCTACTGAAGGTAATCTTCTACTTGGAGAAGGAGCAAAGAAAGAATCAGAAAGATCCTCGAACGTATGTAAGTCAAAAGATGCAAATTTTTTATCGAAAAACCCAAGATGTTGGCCGCGACCTTGACTGTGACCACGAGAATTGCTACGACCGAAAGCTGGAGCAAAAACCTCTAGGAGAGGAGGTTTTTCTGGGGGCTCTCCATTAGAACTACCTGAGGAGATCTCGATATCAACATGAAAAGGTTGTCGTTGGTGAGGAAGATTCATCACGCTATATACATTGGGGTCGTCATCTTCGGATGTTGGAGGAGCATGTAGCTGGCAATGAAGACATTCTGGAGTATTTGAATCAAAACATTCTAGAAGGGACTCATCAGACTCACCTTGGGAAATGACTTCCCATTGTTCGGGGTGTGCTACCATTGCGAAGAAACCTTTCAATTGTTTTTGTTGTGGATTGCGGGGTTTTTCATGACAGTCATGAGCAAAATGGCCTTTCTTGCCACATATAAAACATCCTGTAGATTTGTTTTGTCAAAAGGAGTGGCGACGAAGAAAACATTGAGGCCATCTAGAGTAGTGGTGATGCCATTGGAGCTTTCAAATTTTAGGAAAGCTCGAGGACCCACATGAACATTTAGAAGGGCAAGATTTTAACGAATGGGATGTCGGTAAGGATGATCATAACTAGAACCTGGAGGGCAGAAATTCTGATGACCCACAAACTGCTCACATATGGCCGGAGAAACAATACCAACCTTTTTAAGCTTATGTCGGAGAGTGTATTCTGTACATTGTTGGTGGATGTATACTTGGACCATCTGGAATAGGTTAGCAAAGGTATAATCTATGACCGTCTTATGGATTTCAGTCGGCTGATTGTCAATGTTGACAATCTTCTTCTGCGCTTCGATGACCGTCATGATGGCTTCTCCAAGTCGGTGTGGTAAACTGTACAGGTACTGACGCCTTGCTCAAGTGTCAGAAAAAATGCCAGCTCTATAAACCAGCTATTGCACATGTGCATTGTAAGCTTCCAACTGAAAAGAATCGCATAGCTTAAGAGCCAAAAATTCATTTGCTGCCTGGGCACGATCATCCGTGAAAGTAGGAAGAAACTGATTGGAGATTGTGGTTATGAGGGAATCCGGAGCATTAGGTTGATGATTGGCATCAACACTTGCAAAGATTTTCTCCTTGGACTCATCTGATAAGAACTCCCACCAATTAGTAATAACACCGGTGAAACCTTTGGTGGTTTCAACTGATACTATCCGATTAATCGTCACGAGGACATTTCTCTACTAGTTCAACATCATAGGGACGATTATCGATGGCAATAATCTCCGGCATTATAAAGTTTAGGATTAAAAAAGCTGTGACGGAGTGCTGCAAAGACAACTTGTGTAAAATAAACTATTGGCCAACTGCGGTAGCAAAACAATAGCTATGGTTACATGCACTATGGAGTACTCCCTTTCCGTCTCAAGACCGTTGCTCCTGTAGAATTTCAAAAGTTTATGGATTCCATATTCAGTCAGCATCATTCTTTTTGTTTGTTTATATTGATGACATACTTGTGTACATCAAGGATGTCCATTCATATCTCTGCCATCTCCAAATTGTGTATGATCTCATCAAATCCAAAGGCTTGGCCCTTTCCGCCAAGAAGATCTCACCCTCGGCCAGGAAACGATTTAGTTCTTAGGAGTCCACATCCACAAGGGTAATATTCAAATGCAGCGACATGTCTTGAAGGCCCTTCTTGCATTTCTAGATGAAATCAAAGATTGAACTCAACTCCAAAGGTTCCTTGGATGTTTAAATTACATATCCCCTTTTTATAACCAGCTGCTCGAGATCGGCATCTTCTCCAACTCTGTCACAGAAAGGATGGATCGACATGGGGCCCACCCCAAACAGAAGCAGTGCAACACATCAAAGAAAAGGTCCAACAACTGCCATCTCTGACCATTCCATCAGCCACAGGTCAGCTAATAATTGAAACATATGCATCTGATCATTTTTGGGGAGGCAGTTTACTTTGAAAAGACACCCACTGCAGAAGTTGTATGTGCCTACCGATCAAGAACTTTTGAAGGTGCTGAGCTCAATTACCACTCAATTGAGAAAGAAATTCTAGCAGTCAAAAGAGCAATTCAAAAGCTAGAACTCTTCATCTTAAATAGAGCATTCCTCATCCACACCGACACCAGAACTTCAAGACGTTTTGCACCCAGTGAATTGATAAACAGATTGGCAGACGCTTAGCTCACTAGCAGGAATTCTTTACCATGTATGATTTCGAAGTAGAATGGAAAAAAGGCTCTTCAAATGTGCTCTCAGACATGCTCTCCCATGAAGGAGCACCTTATTGGGACCTTCACAATGGCGGATTACTACTTCCACTTGATACTGTGGATAACCAGAAGTCCTATGTCATGGTCATGATGATCAGACAATGTCCTCAATTGGATAAGACCATCATCATGACACTTGCACAATATTAAATAAAGATTCTTGATAAGGTGACTAGACACTACTCATAATTGAGTAAGACCTTCAAAGACCTTTATGTCTTGTACATATCTTTTCATTGTACAAACAATTTTCCAAGGAAGTGGATTATAGCTCACAGCTCAGAGTGGATTACAGTTCAACCTCCACTCAACCTTTTCCTATATAAGAGCATCCTTGGCTCATCTGTAAGGCAGAATCTACCTTCAAGACCTCTTGTATCTTTAGTTATTTGCAATACACTTTCAACTTCCAAGTCTCCTTGCTTCCATTTCCCTTGTTTTGAGTTTCTTACTTTTAGTTTTCCTTCATGCCTTTGTCTGCTCCACCGTTTTCCATTTCTTACGTCCTGTTCTTCACTCCCAACTTATCTTCCCCTTTGTTACACACCTCTCCTCCTACCGACTTTCCCATTTACGTCTGTTTCATTCACGCTTCGTCTCCTGATTCTGTCTTCTCCATACCTCTCGGCATCGTCATGGGTTCTCGCACTTACTCTGTTTAGCTTCCTCTTTTCAGATCTACGTTTTCTTTGCCCTCCTTTGTTCCTTTTGGTATCAGAGCCATGTTTTTTTGTGTGTAAGAAGATCCAAGAGAGAGCCCCGTGAAGACCGAGAGAGAGCCGTGTTGAGGTTGAGCTGCCTCACTTGAGGATTCGTTACCCCCAGTTCATAAAGCTTCACATCCCATTATGGCCATGGTGATCCGATGCCTCTCTTCCACCGAACTTATGGATAGCAAGGCGGCTTGGAACATGCTGATGATCGGTGTTGAAGACATTTACAAGTTCTCCATTTTTCATTTTAAGGCTCTCAAGCATGTAAATGTGTTCGAGGTCATAGTTAATTTAGCCGATGAAGGATCAACTGGCGTTTATCCCCCATTGTTTACTCCTTCTGAGATAGACTCATTCCAGTCCTCTGGATACCAGTACATACACTATGGATGTTTTATCTTAGCTATAGAACCCCTTTGCTGCATGGGTGTAAATGCTACTTGCAAGGCTAGTTTAGTAGATACTCGCCATTTTAATATTAAAGATGCTTCTATAGGTCTTATACATGGTAGCCTTAACCGTGAATCTATTTATACAGCTGTATATCCAAATTTTAAGATGTCTCTCACAGACCGTCATTTGTCTACAGCCTTGCGTCTTTATGTCTAGATCAAAGGCTTGTCCATGTCTATTCCTTGCCATGTAAATTCCGAGAATGAGTGTATCATCTATGGAAAAACTAATGCTGAGGTAACCACAATGCACTTCCCATGCCAGATGAATGGGAAACGGACTACCAGCAAGTCCTTGAAGAAACCTCATCCTCCCAATTTCCAAAGTTTCAAATTGAGGACGCCCCTACCAGATCAGTGGTTCGCTGTCGTTCTCCAAGTGAGAAGGGTAAGCGCGTTATGCATTTATCATTTCCTTCTTCTTTCCATGTTTCTATTGCCAACATACCCGATGAAGTTTCCACTAGTGCATCAAATACAGTGACTACCCTGCCCCCTGAGAAGATTGATTCTATTTGTGATTGGGTAGACTCTATCGTGTCAGCACACCATCCTTCAGATGCCAGTCTACAATATCGTCGCTCCAATGCAGTCAATTCCCCTGTATAGTCCCACTCCAACTTCGACAACATCACTGCATCTGCAAGCCACATACATCTGATGTTGATGCTACATCCAGTCAAGTGGCCCCAATCTAAAGGATTTTAGGCAACGACTGAAGGTGGTTTATTGAATTTTGTCCATGCCCCTTACGCCCTGATAGACAAAGATGACGACAACATGCCTATCGAGTAGTAGCAGTTGAATTGGTACAATTCGCACAACCTTGCTACTGAGGTATGTTTGGATGCTTGCTAATCTGCCCTGTATGATTTGCAACTTGATGTGGGCAAACTGGATCATAGTATCCACACAGTGTTAGATGAGCTCCAGCAACTTCAGATGGGCCATGCATCCTCTTCAACCCAGTCTGTATATAAGTCATTCCCTCCGTCATTACCCCCCTCTTCAACTAGTCCCCTCATAGAGCCCTGCTATCCTTCCAAGCTCCTAGTCTTATGTTTTGGCCCTAGTTTTCTGATTCTATCGAGATGGTTGACTCTCCTTATGTAGTAGTTGATTCTCCTCTCGAAATGACTGAATGGGCTGATTACAATCATCCTCTCAACCGTGCCCTCCGTAATGAGCCTGATACTTTGCTGACTTTTCTCGGTGATGATCTACCAAGTCCTCCTTTTTTTGAGCCTCCTCCTCCACTTTCATTGGAACCACCTCCTTCTCTGGCTCCGCTTCTCGAATCTCCATATCCATCTCTGCCAAGTTCTTCTCCAGCCTCTTTTGTCAATTCTTTTGGCCCTGTTCTTTACATGAATTTTGGTGTCAAGCGAGAACCAATGGATGAGGATTCTGCACAACCTTCTACTTCACAGCAGCCACCTCAACAACCATGGCATGGCAAACGCACTGCTTTCTATGATGCGTCTAGATCACATTTCATGCATGGTGAATTCCAAACTCATTTTACTAAGGGTGACTTAGATGAGCAGACTGATATTCATAGGCGTCTCCAGCATAAATCCTTCCCCGGATACATCCTGAATATTGATGCTATTTCTCCGCAAGCCATGAAGGATATTCTGTAGATTTTTTATGGGCACTACATGATGTAGCTTGTCACCATTTATCAGTGGAATCCTAGAGATGCTGCAGTTGAAACCACCAAGGGTTTCACAGGAGTAATTGCCAATTGGTGGGAGTTTCTCTCAGATGAGTCCAAAGAACAAATCTTTGCAAGTGTTGATGCAAACTATCAACCAAATGCTCCTGACTCCCTCATAGCTACAATTTCTAATCAATTCCTTCCATCTTTTACTGATGATCATGCACAGGCTTCTAATGAGTTCTCCGCTCTGAAGCTATGTGATCTGTTTCATTTGGAAGTATACAATGCACATGTGTAGCAATTGGTCTATCATGCAGGTATTTTCTCAAACACTGCAGCAAAGCATCATTATCTGTACAGTTTACCACACCGTCTTGGAGAAGTGGTCATGACTGTCATCGAAGCACAGATGAAGATTGTCAACATTGACAATCAGTCGACTAAAATCCATAAGACAGTCGCAGATTATATTTTGCTAACTTATTCCATATGGCCCAAGTATAAATCCGCCGATAATGTATAGAATACACTCTTCGGCATAAGCTCAAAAAGATTGGTATTGTTTCTCTGGCCATATGTGAGAAATTTGTGGGTCATCAAAATTTCTATCCTCCAGGCTCTAGTTATGATCGTCCTTCCCGGCGTTCCCATTCATCAAAGTCTCGCCCTTCTAAATGTTCATGTAGGTCCTTGAGCTTTCCTAAAATTTGGAAGCTTCGATGGCATCACTGCTACTCTAGACAACCTCAACATTTTCTTCGCTGCTGCTCCTTCCAACAAAACAAATCTATAGGATGTTTTACATGTGGCAAGAAAGACCATTTTGCTTGTGACTGTCATGAGAAACCGTGCAATCCACAGCAAAAACAACTGAAGGGTTTCTTCACAATGGTAGTACACCTCAAATAATGGGAAGTCATTTCCCAAGGTGAGTCTAATGAATCTCTTCTAGAATGTTCTGAATCATATACTCCAGAATGTCTTCATTGCCAGCTACATGCTCCTCCAGCATTCGAAGATGACGACCCGAATGTATATAGCCTGATGAATCTTCCTAGCCAACAACAACCTTTCCATGTTGACATTGAGATCTGCTCAGATAGTTCTGATGATGGACTTAGGTAGAACAAAATGTGTGTGTAGAGTAGCGGCAAAGCTCCGCTTGTACTTGCATAAGGCTAAAAATAATCCCTCTTAGAAATCCAATTTACATGTTCTATATGCAAGTTCTACAGACAATTTGTACATGCGAGTTCTACATGCAACTTCTACATACAACTTCTACATGTAGAAAGTGAATGTGTTACAAGTTCTACATGTGACTTCTACATGTAGAAAGAGAATGTGTTACAACTTCTACATATGACTTCTACATGTAGAAAGAGAATGTGTTACAACTTCTATATGCAACTTCTACATGTAGAAAGAGAATGTGTTACAACTTCTATATGCGACTTCTACATGTAGAAAGAGAATGTGTTACAACTTCTACATGTAGAAAGAGAATGTGTTACAACTTCTACATATGACTTCTACATGTAGAGAGAGAATATGTTACAATTCCTACATGCAGAGAGAGAAGCTCTCCAACTTGTATTGTTGGCTCTTTCCTACTTCTTTCATAGGAAGAGCTGGGTATTTTATATTTGTAGGGTTCCGAGGCTTTTTGTCACCTATAGATATATTGGGATTGTCGGTTGTAGTATATGTGTAGCTTAGGACCTCAAGTCATGTTCTGGTGAGAGACGTAGGCTTATGTGTGGTAAAAGCAAACAAAGTGCATGCATGTGTAAAAGGATCGTAAATCATCTTTGTTGAGGTAATGAAGGCTTTCACCTTCCGACATGTGTAGATAGGCAGAAGATATTTTTCGCATCTTCAAACAAATCTTGGCAAATTATGCGCAGGATTTTAGTCCCGATGGAACGTTCCCAGTTGATTGTTGGATGAGCAGATATGATCCTGATTTGGAGTTGTTTCCATTGGATAAGCACGTGTGCATTGAGGTGATCTTCCACTTATAGAGCAGCCACAAGCTCTCTCGGGGGGGTCACTCATCTTATGTAACCCTATCACGTGAGTTCAACAGAAGGATATTTTTAATTTCTAAAATTTACAAAATTTAACTTACATAAGGGATTATTTAAAATCATTCCAGGAAAAAATTACAGATTTGTATAGAAAAAGGGTACATTTTATTAATGAAAAATCTACAGATAAGGGATTTTACAAATAAGCCTTGAACGCACGTGATATAGAGAGTTTTTACAAAGTGACCCCCCCGAGCAAGCTCTTGGTACACCACGGTTGTGCATTGTAGTGGGGTGTCATTGGTGTTGTCTTCCAATGCCTCATTGTTGTGCACTAGCAATTGGAGTTCAAGCTTGGAGATGATTATTTTTTGGGAGTGCATCTCATTCATTTTTTCTTTGTATTGATGGTAGATGGTTGTGTATGCCTCCTTAAGCTTTCTCATTTGCAAGGTGACCTTTTCCTATTGAGGAATGTCTTCAGTGGTATTGGACCATTGGTCCAAGACTTGGGCTTGTGAAGTGCTGGCCTCTTGAACAGTAGCAATTTTGTCTTTTAATATTCGGCATTCCCTTGTAAGCTCATCAATGCTAAAGGCACATACTGCCAAAGATTGTTTCATGTCTTCAAACTTGTCTTTGCAATCCTAGAGCTCTTCTTCTTTGTGAATTAGAGTGAGTTGAGCTTGTGCAACTACCTCCATCTATTGCGCATGTGCACATGTCAAGGAGTTATAGTAGGTCTGTAGAATTGCCGTTGCTTCTACTGCCGCAGTTAGCTTTGTTTGACTTTGGTGGAGGTTGGAGTCACATCCCTTACTACCTTCTCTTGAGCTTGGAGAGCTTGGTTCATGCACACTTCTTCTACCTCCTTCTCATCTATCTGTGCCCGAAGTGCCTTGACCTCTATGGCAATTGCTTGGAATTGGTCTTTGATTTTTGATGCAGTCTGCCTTTCCAATTCTCTTGCATATGCTTCCTTGGCCAAGCTAGTGAATAGTTCTAACATTTGAATCATTTGGCTAGCTTGATGTTGGAGAATGACAGACGGTGATGAGGTCTGGCGATATTGTTGATACAAGTGGTGCCCATGTAGCCATCTTGATGATTCTATAGTACTTGGGGGAGGTTGTTCCAATGGCATTTCAGTCCCTTGTGTACAATAGTCATACTGCTGATCCGGCACTAGCTCCCCTTGTGGCTCATAAACTGGCATGGCGTCGATGGGCGGTTCGAGTGCTGATGTAGTCTCAAGCTATGGTGCTGATCTTTCCTCAGGTTTGGGTGTCAACCTTGTCTCGAGCTCGGGTTGGTGGTGCTGTTGGTGGAGACTTAGTGGTTGTAGTTGTACACCGAGATGTAGCATCTCATGGGGCAATTCCGCAATCTCGACCTCCAGAATAAGTACTTCTGCTAAGGCATCTGCACTTATCAATGAGATAGTTGGAGAAGTTGGTGACGGCTCCCATACTGGTGTGAAGGGTATGTCCAACTCCTCAATTGGTTTTGGTGACTGGGGCAGAGTCATTTCTCTTTCTTGTAGTTCCTTTTTGATGATTATAGCCAATAAGTGTGGAATTTTACATTTTTGGCCCGAAGAACCATCGAGTTTCTTGGTAAAGAAAATGACGAAGTGCTGGACTTAGCTTCCTACTCAGCAAAACAAATGTGCGGAGTGGAAGGGAGCGATCTTTGCTGTACTTAATTCCCAGGATTGTGGATAGGAATTGTGTTGCTTCCTTGAGGCGATGGTCTAGGATGGTGCAAAGCAATATGCCATCTCTATGGATCAGTGTGCCCTTGGTGAGGAGAGACTGTACTTTGATAAACTTTGCATCAGCAGACCATTTAGGGTATTTGCCACCTTGTTTTGGCAGTGAAAAATCCCTTTGAATGACTGTACTGTTGAGGATAATGTCGAGTGGGCTTTGCTGTACAGTGATTGTACTGTGATTGTACTGTACTTGCCATCCTTTGCTGTACAGTGATTGTACTGTACTTGCCATCCTTTGCATTGCTGGAGTAGTAAGAATGGAGAAAGTCCTTGATGTAGGTGGTCAGGGTAGGACAGTCCTCCAAGGATTTGAGGCTCTCATGCAAACTACCTAGACCCCATTGCTCTAAGTAAAATATTGCTTCCTGGGAAAGAGCATAAGTCGCGGCATCTTTTTTGAACCTACATCAATGTGTATGTAGTGTACCATTGATCATTAGATTGATTGGCATGACGGTATGTCCTTTCTGTGTGTGTGTGTGTGTGGGAGAGAGATCTCTTTTTTTTTTATACATCCTTTGAGAGTGTGGAATGAAAGTGTGTGGTATAATTATTCATGCAATCATCTATGTGTCTAAGTGAAAGCGTGTGAGTGCACGTGACCTAGTAGCTAAGTAGGAACTAACTATATGCTTTTTTCTGGGATTTTCATAGGGCAACTAGAACTCATTCATCACTTCTGAGCCCTAGGTAAAATCGATTGATGCTACCTATATGTGCGAAGACATACATATGCAAGTGAGTGCTCGTGATACAATCTAATCCTAACTAAGGAAGACTTGGTTTCCCAAATCTTTGTTTTTGTTGGGGATAGCTTGCCTGTTGATGTAGTAGCGCTTCAATCGGCTCCCATTTATTGTTGTGTTAAATTGGACTCCATCCAGTGGATTCATCTTTCGTACTCGGTATGGTCCTTCACCTCGATACTTCAGTTTCCCCTTGTCTACTTTGGCATTGTATAACAGGACTAAGTCGCCTTCCTTGATGTCTTTAGCTTTAAGGTTTTTGTCAAACCATGCCTTTCTTCTGTGTTTTTCTATTGTGATGGCATGGTAGGCAACTAGTCTTGTCTCTGTATGCTTTTCCAACTAATAGAGCCTTTCTTTCAAGGATTCATGGTCACCCATGTGTTCCTGTACTACGATGCATAGACTTGGTATTACAAATTCGAGTGGGACCATAGCTTCAAGGCCGTACACCAATTGAAAAGGTGTGTTCCCTGTACTTACCTTGAATGTGGTTCTGTATGCCCATAAGGCTGCATTCAGTTTCTTTGCCCGATTAGAACACTGTGGTTCTACTACCTTGGTGAGGATAATGCATATTATTTTGTTTGTGGATTCTGCTAGTCCATTCCCTTGGGGGTAGTAGGGTGTGGCTTTTCTATGGATTACCATGAAGCCAGACAAGAGTTCTTGGATTAGGAGTGGATTACCTCATTGACAAAATGTGTGCCTCTATCTGACACAATTTCAATGGGGCATCTGAATCGGGTGATCACATTTTCGTATAATAATCTTGCTATGCTTCTGGCATCTGCCTTTCTGACTGCTTTAGCTTCAGCCAATTTTGTAAAGTAATTAGTGGCCATAATAATGTAGCGTGCCTGTGTTCCTTTTATTGTTGGATGTATGGGACCCACATAGTCAATCCCCCATTTTTCAAATGGTTGTTGTGCAACAATTGGTGTTAGGGGATTGACGTCTTTGTGTTGTGGTTTAATAGTGCGTTGGCATACATCACAACCTTTTACATATTCATAGGCATCTGCCCACAGTGTTGGCCACCAGTAGCCTGTGAGGAGAACTTTTCTTGCTGTGGCTTCCCCTTGGAAGTGTCCTCCTACAATGCCTTCTTGGACTTCACTCAAGATTGGCATGATCTCATGAGGCATTACACATCTTCTTAATATCTGGTCCTTGCCCATCTTGTATAGTTGTCCTGGAATGAGTTGACAGGGTGCATCTTTTAGAATCCATTTTCAGGCATCTATTGCTTTCATGTCCATCTCCACACCATTTTGGAACAGCATCTATTTGAAATAGTGTGGCATCTGGTAAGTCATCTTGTACTCTAGTGGCTTCTTCTCCTGTCTTGACTGGAAGCGTGTGATCGGCAATGTAGTGTTGGGCACCTTTGCGGACCACGATTTTGAAGTTGAATTCTTGCAGCAAGAGGAGCCATCTGGTTATTCTTCCTATGGTACACGGACAATTCACAAGAGAAAGCAATGCTTGATGATCAGTGTAGAAGACAAAATCATTTGCCAGTAGATAGTGCCGAAATTTCTTTACACTATACACCATTGCTAGGGCTTCTCTTTCTGTGGTTGTATAGTTGATCTCTACATCATTGAGTTGTCGATTGGCAAAGTAGAAGGGGTAGTCTTATGTTCACCAGGTTGACAAAGCACACTCCCAATTGCATACTTGGATCCATCAGTATGAACATGAAAATCAATATCCCAATTGGGAGATATAAGAATGGGTGTTGTGATTAGGCGCCACTTTAAAAGCTCAAAGGCTTGGTCACACTCTTCAGTCCATAAGAACTCCACTAATAATTTGTAAAGTGGTCTAGCTATCATGGCATACCGCAATATAAATCTTCTACAATAGCCGGCATGTCCCATAAAGATCTGTACACCTTTGGAATTTGTAGGAGGAGGCAATTCCATGATGATTTTGATTTTGTCCATGTCAGTTGCAATCCCATGTTGAGAGACGATGTGTCCCAAAACAACTCCGTGGGTGACCATGAACTGGCATTTTGTTGGATTTAGGGAGATGCCATACTCCCTGCATTTGATTAGTACTTCTTCAAGACATTTGAAGTGGTCCTATTTGTTTGAATGGATGCACAAATCATCCAAGAACACTTGTAAAAACTTATTCAAAAATTTCTTTAAAGCTGTGAACATGACTCGTTGGAATGTCGCCGGGGCATTACAAAGGCCGAACAACATGACTCCATATGCAAAAATACCCCATTCTGTAGCAAATGATGTTTCTAATTGGTCTTGAGGAGCAATTTGCACTTGGTTATAGCCACTGAAGCCATCCAAGAAGCTATATATTTTGGATCCTGCCACCTTTTCCAACACTGTTTCTGTTAAGGGTAGGGGATAGTGATCCCTAATTGTGGCCGCATTCACATTTTTTAAGTTTACGCATATTCTGAGCCTCTTGTTGCGTTTCGGCACAATGACGATGGGTGAAACCCAATGAGTGTGCTCTATCTCGTAGATGAATCTGGCATCTAGGAGTTTTTCCAGCTCGTCATAAACCATGGTGCCATATTTAGGATTTGTGCGATAAGGTCCACATACCTTAGGGTGAGCACCTTCCCTTATAGGTATCGTGTGTACTGCCACTTCTAGTGAAATTCCTTTCATCTCTTTGTATGACCTTGCTAGGCAGTCACGATATTCCATTAGGAGTTCTTTGAGTTTGGTTTCATCTTCTTGATGAAGCTGAAAACCAATTTTTCTTCCTCCCCTTCAAGGGCGAGGTTTATTGTGTGTCTTTTTGCCGGTCCCTCATGGATTGGAGTTTTTCCAATGCTATCGGTTTCTTGAACTTCAGATTCTTTGAGTGGTCTTGGCATTGCTATTGGCGCACTGCCACTTGTATAATTCTTGAAGTATTCTAGCACTTCTCGAAGATTGGCCTCTGATGGGGTTGAACTAGCCTGACATGTGTCATGTGTACTGGGTGGCATAGTTGCATTTATTAATTTGTTAGGCTCTTCTTTTCTTTCTTTTTCTGAAGTCGCTTGATTGAGCTTCATCCGCACATGTGGCTTATATTTTCGAAACTTCTTATGTTGGGAACTGTGGGGTAACTTTTCCACTAGTAAGGTGTTTCCAAGTAAGGGTTCATGTGCTACACATACTCCTTCCAGTCCCTCAGGGGACCATTCAAGAGGTGGTGGTTCCGATTTTGAGGGAGCTAACTTTGCAAGGTACAATTCGACGATCCTTGATTGGACTCATTCGAATTCATTAAAGTGCTCGGCCTTGGCTTTTCTGCGATTTCCTCCAGCTTTCTTGTGGGATCTTCTGCTGTTATTCAACTGCAGAGGTTCAACTTTTGGGAGCTCGACTGCCATTAGGGCATAAAGAATGGCTAAGTCATTATCAAAGATTTGATCTTCAATTTCAGCATTCGCAGCCTCTGTTTCAAGGTCCCAAGGAAAATCTGAGTCATCATTGGTAATGGTACCTTAATCAGGTTCATTATCCCATTCGAGGTCAGCCATAAAGAATGGCATCTCTAGATCGATTAGTTCTCCATGTTGGAGTGGAGGATCTACCTGTAGTGCATTAGCATCTATCTGTGAGAAGATGGGGTCTAATGAATGGCAGTTGTTGATGGTTGCCAATGTTTGTATCTAGTTATTGACATTGGTTTGTGAGTCACCTGCTATGGCATGCTGTTGCAAGGGAGCTGATTTGCTTGAGATTGTCGTGGAAGATGTGTCATCCAATGCTCTAGGCACAATTGGTTTAATAGCTCCTGTCCCCACACACTTTGACTGCAGCGTCTCGATTCTGGATTGTCAGTCTATTAGTTCCCGTGTCATGGAGGACTGATGCTTCCCGTAACCAAGGACGTCCCAGTAAGATCTGATAAGATTTTTTGGGGAGATCCAAGATTGTGAATTGAAGGGAAAAGTGGACTCTTGCGATCTTTGTGGACACGCCATTCACTATTCCCAAGGGTTTATCCCGTGAATCATTGGCAAGGCGTATGTTGAAATTAGCCTTTTGCATTGGTGGGAGACCCCATTCTTCATAGAGCTCCTTTGATAGGACATTGACACCTGCTCCATTGTCCACTATGGCTTGGACTTCATTATATGCTTTGTGGATCAAAGGCACAGTAATGTTGTGTATGTCATCTCTCTCACCCATCCGCATAGGGATATCTTCAATGTCGTTCATAGGTGGAGGGGGATTTGTGAGTTCAACCCATCCTTTGAAACTCTCCCAAAGATTGGGACAGTTCCGTAGGAGGATTCCGATGGGAATTAAAACAGGGCAACTCAGGATGCTAGAGAGTGCGGCTCCTTCAAGTTGACATGGTGGTACATTTTGTTGTGGAGTCTGTTGTTGGAACAAAGGCTCAAGTATAGGATCAATACTTTGTGGGGCCAAGTCACGGATTGGGTCTTGAGCTTCTTTCTCAACCTCAAATTGAGCTTGTTCATTTTGGACCCATTGCTGAAGTACCTGAAAACGAGCCTTCTCCACCTCTGCATTCGGGTGCATAGCTTCTTTTATTTGAGGCTCGGGAGTTGATGTGGATGAGCTCGGCTGCTCATTGCTTGGCGGAGATGGAGGCACTTGTGCTTTCTTTTTTAGAAGTCGCTTTAGTTGGATTGGAATGTTAGGGTCCTTGGTGGCCTCTTTCTGTTGGCTTGTAATTACATTGATAGGTTGTGACTTTACACTTGCCGGACCCAGACTTTGATGGTCCACCCCAATGATGCCGATGGGGATGTCAGTCTTAACCTTTGTTTGTTTTGGGACCTTATTTTTTATGGGACAAAAACCCTACAAGCATGTCCTATGCCACAATCTTTGCAGAGTGGTTGGAAAGTAGCTGGGCTACCACAATGAGCACAACCGTAGCACTTAATTGGTGCTCGAAATGTGTTGGATCGTACTTGATTTGCATAAACTGGTATTAGACCCTTTGCACCTTCTACATAGTACACTGGGTACTCTGCTTCATACTCAAATAGCGAGTCTACTTCCTCGGCTTGTAATTGATATATGGGAACTGTCTGAGGAGCTGGATTTGGTGCTCTTGGATATGGTCGTGGATTCAGATTCTTGAGTAGTTGTGGGACTTGTGTCCGAATGGGAACAGTATCTAGCCTCAGAGCTGGGGGCGCTTGTGCAAGTGCCGGTTGCCTGTATACTCGCATGGGTGCCGCTTGGTATTGTGGAGGTCGAGGTGGTTTGTTGCACATGTTGAAGATGCAACTGTTCTCATCATGGCTGCCAACGACGCAGATATGGCACCATAACCGTGGTGGTGGATTTGCTTGTGCAGTGATCCTGCCTCTTAGGACTAGACACTCATTTGCTGTATGATTTGCCAAGCAGTGTGGACACTAGACATTTTCTCACCATGGATATGTTTGAGTGGGCGGCTGAGACAAGTGGAGTTTTTGATCCATGGCCTGCATCATATCTTCTTTTAGCTTCAAGGTCATGGCCTCTAGGTGATCTTCATTGGATGTTTCGGCAGTGTCCTTTGGGTACTACTTTCATAGGAAGAGCTGGGTATTCTATGTTTGCAGGGTTCCAAGGCTTTTTGTCACCTACAGATATATTGGGATTGTCGGTTGTAGTATATGTGTAGCTTAGGACCTCGAGTCGTGTTTCGGTGAGAGAGGTAGGCTTAAGTGTGGTAAGAAAACAAAGTGCATGCATGTGTAAAAGGAACGGATATCATCTTTGTTGTTGAGGTATTGAAGGCTTTTGCCTTCATTGGGGGTTGTAGGGTTTAGGAGGATTTTAAGGGTTAGAAGGAGGTTCTAGGGTTAGAAGGAGGTTCCAGGGTTCAGAAGGAGGTTTCAGGGTTCACAAGGAGGTTCTAGGGTTCAGAAGGAGGTTCCAGGGTTCAGAAGGAGTCCAAGGTTAGAAGGAGGATCCAAGGTTTAGAAGGAGGTTCCAGGGTTCAGAAAGAGGTTCCAAGGTCAGGGTAGAGTACATGGTGGAGCACTCGTCTCCCTCGTAGATCATGGAGTTTTAAGGGTTGAGGAACAAAGGGTTTAGGGGAGCATGGGGGAAAGAAGTGAGAGGAGGGAAGAGGACGAGGGAGGAGGAGGAGAGAGGAGGAGGAGGAGGAGGGAGGAGGAGGAGGAGGGAGGAGGAGGGAGGAGGGGGAGGGAGGAGGAGGAGGGAGGAGGAGGAGGAGGGAAGAAGGTGTAAGAGCATGGGGGAAAGAAGAGAGAGGAGGGAAGAGGACGAGGGAGGAGGAGGAGAGAGGAGGAGGAGGAGGAGGGAGGAGGAGGAGGAGGGAGGAGGAGGGAGGAGGGGGAGGGAGGAGGAGAGGGAGAGGGTGGGTTGCAAGGTTGGAGAATAAGGGAGGACGAGTTGCAAGGTTAGGACATGCTTTTGGACGTGGAGTGCAAGGAAGCATGGACACTTGAGACAAATGCTTGGAATACCAAAGTAGACTCAACACAATGCCCCAAAGAGTGTGGGCTTCATTCCATTATGGGGTATTTATACAAGTTGGAGAGCTTCTCTCTCTGCACAAAGTTGTATGACAAAGTTGTAACACAAAGTTGTATTACAAAGTTGTAACACAAAGTTGCTCTTTCTACATGTAGAAGTTGTAACATAAAGTTGTATCAGAAAGTTGAAACACAAAGTTGTAACACAAAGTTGTATCACAAAGTTGTAACACAAAGTTGTATCACATTCTCTTTCTACATAAGTTCATGTTGGCATAGATTCAACATGTATAAATAATGTAATGAAGCCCACACTCTTTGGGGCATTGTGTTGAGTTCTACTTTGGTATTCCAAGCAATTGTCTCAAGTGTACATGCTTCCTTGCACTCCATGTCCAAAAGCATGTCCTAACCTTGCAACCCTTCCTCCCCTCTCCTCCAACCTTGCAACCCATCCTCTTTCTCTCCTTCTCCCTCCTCCTGTTCCCTTCTCCTCCTCCCTCTTCCTCCTCCTCCCTCCTCCTCCTCTTCCTCCCTCCTCCTCCTCCCTCCTCCTCCATGCTCTTCCTCCTCCTCCCTTCTCCTCCTTCCTCCTCCTCCTCCTCCTCCTCCTCCTCCTCCTCCCTCCTCTCTCTTCTTTCCCCCATGCTCTTACACCTTCTTCCTCTCTCACTCCTATGCTTCCTTTGAACCCTTAGTTTCTCAACCCTTAATCTCCGTGATCTACAAGGTAGTCGAGTTCTCCACCATGTACTCTACTCTACACCTTGGAACTCCTTCTAACCCTGGAACCTCTTCTAAACCTTGGAACCTCTTCTAAACTCTGGAACCTCCTTCTAACTCTGGAACCTCTTCTAAACCTTGGAACCTCCTTCTAACTGTGGAACCTCTTCTAAACCAAAAACTTAAAAAATGGTAAATTCAAATGCTATTAAAACAAATTACACAAGATTTTTTATTTCCTTCAATCCTCAAAGCAAGAAGTTGCAAATGCCAAAATCCAAAATCTTGCACTAGTCAAACACATTGTTTACTATCTTCAATGTTGTAGGAGAGATAAAATTTGCACTAAGCATGCATGCCTACCTACCTTTTAACCATTTAAGGTAAAGTTAAAGGACATTGACATGCCATCCTCCATGAACAATCGGTATTCTTGCACATCCCTAAGAGCCCATTGTGAAGTAATGGTCACATTCTTCACATCTCCCTAATCAACGTCAATCGACAAAATTACTCTTGTATTGTCATCATCATTAGAGTCAAGGGGGAGACAACTTCCACTTGTTTTCTTCCAAAACCTATATTGGAAGGCAAAATACAGCACTTGGCATGATATGTGGTACCTAATAACCACATTGTCCTTACATGCATGACATTGAAACAAGTCACCCTTTTTTTCCTTGACTTGGTGCCCCAATTCATCCCAAATCATCAAGAGATTCTTCATTTAGGCGCTTGAATGACCACAAAGTTTTTATTGTATGCATCTATATATTTTGAAAACAAGAAAAAAAAATGTGCAATGGCATAAACCAAGACAACCTTGCCCATCTGGAGCCAAATGTGAACTTCATAGCCATGTCCACATCCTTTATGATCTTGTGCTTGTATGATTGCAATGCCTTTGAGTCCACCATATTGTAGATCATGTCTTCAAGTCATTGTGGTGCAATGCTTTGAATATGTCCATAGCCTGACGATGTCCTTCGATTAATGTATGTTGCATTTTACCAATACACATTCTTCTTTTGCAAAGAGGAGGATTTCTCCCTAGCATGCATTTTCTTACACTCATCCAACAATCAAATGGGAATGTTCCATAGGGACATGGACTATGGCATATCATAAGTCCTGATGTCTATAGTTTCTATTTTTTATGTCGTGAATATGCAACTTTCTCACATATGCCATCATTGTAGTCCTATATTTTTTATGAATCTCCCCTCTCATACCTTCACAAGTCAATATATGTACATAGATGATCTTAAGGCAATTTGTTTGCTACTACAAATGAAGTTATTCTAATATAACTTACCAAGGATGGTAACCCCTTTATGTTTCTTAACCTGAAAAGAATTTATGAGAGAAACATCTAACCTTGTCACTCTACATGTAAATCATGTGGATAGGCTGAAATATGATGGATTTACAGCCATTCACTACGCCTATATGGTCTTGTGGACCACACAAGAGGCCACAACATTGCATAGTTTTGTAGCTCTATTTCTCTCACCAAGCTTGCAAAGGTCACAACAATAGGAATGGGATTACTACACAAGGCAATGCAGCTTGGAGGGAGAGAGTAGCTCCAATAGAGGCAAAAAAGAGGGAGAAGGAGAGGGAGAGGGTTGGAGAGAGAGAGAGAGGAGGGGGCGGGTGCAACAGCAACACCAGCACAGCAATAGAGTAGAAATGGAAGAGAGAGAGAGTGGGGGGGGGAGGGTGCAATAGCAACAACAAAAATGCAATAGCAGCAACAACAAGAGAGACTAGAGCAAAAGCAAAGGCCAAATGTAAGGGAGGGAGACCCCAAACTTAAAAATGGGAGGGAAAAGTAGGCTAGACCAAAAGAGTGGACCAAAGGAAAGGGCACATACCATCTAGAGAGAGAGAGGGAATTGAAATTTGCCCAAAAGGGCACACCCTCTCCTTGAATGCAAGTTGGGGCTGATTTGAAAAAAGTGCACATGGGAGGAGGGTCAAGCATGGGTTAAGGGGGGGGGGATGGTTTGGGTGATCCCTAGTGTAAGTGGAACAGTCATTAGAGGCTCTTAGTAGGCCTACCCACCCTCCACCTCAATATACCATTGTCCCACACCTTTGAGCACTCTCATTGGTGTACCTCAAATCCCTCCCTAATCTCTTGAAATTAGGAAAGACTAATTGGAGGTCCTTTTGAGACCCCATTTCTCCCTTAATGCCCATTCCCTCTTGAAGCCTCAATCCAATCGCTTGTCTTCAAAGAGGATGGTGGTGGATCAAGTTGGCCTTCATGTGTAGATGGTCAAGTGAAAGAAGGTATCAAGCATGACCTTCATAAACTATTTTTCTCATATGATAGGATTGTCATGCATTCAAACCTCCACCACATATAGGGCAAGCATGGTAACCACTTATTGCAAGTCCTACATGCATGCATAAATAGAAGGTCATCAGGCATGCATTGATCACATCACAAAGCATAAAAGTATCCAAGTGAATGCATAAATTTAAGAGCATAAGCATGCACTTGAGCACTCTCCATCTCCTAGAAAGTTATGCATGGTCCACATTAGAATTCTTCAAGAGACAAGCCTAGAGTATACAATGGTATTGTATAAATACAAGGTTAGTGTGAGAAATACACAGAATATTATTCATAAACTTGAATACCATTATCTTATCGATGATTCCCTAGCACCACCAATATCCGGTTCCAAAGGTGACTCCCCATATGTTTACACGTGGTGCATCACAATATAGCACTAATGCCAAGATCTATGCTTACAACATGTGTAAGGACAAGTCAATCTCTTTCTCAACCACGCCACACTCCTAGGCTATGGTCCCTTATTCAATGAGGTTCCAATCACTCTCTCCATCTGTATAGGTCCAAAACCAAAACACTTGATCAAGTGAAAGCCCAAACAAAGCATCCTTTGCTAAACAACATCCATTTCTCCATATATACCCTATTTCATCGGTATATACTGATGTTATGCTCTATTTTGTTGATATATACCGATGCTCGCCATCAATATATACTAACAAAACTCTGAGTGAAAAGCCACAGTGCCATTCTTGCGAGCTTTTTGCCCAAACTTTTTCTCCTCTTTGCTCTCCCTTCCCTACTAGCAATCAAAACACAATTGCACATAGTCCCCTTGCACTCTCCATCCTCTCCCCCCTTGTTTCCATCTCTCCATCCTCTCCCTCCTAGCTCCCACCTCTCCATCCTCTCCCTCTTCCACTTTTCAATTTGCTTCTCTTTCCCTCTTCTTTTTCTCGAAAGGAAACTTTCAATACACTTGCAGCTTGGAAATAGGGACTATACCTCTTCTTTCTTGCTTGTAGTAGGGATTTCTTTATAGTGTCTTGTTGCTAGTACCACTCTCCTCTTTCCCCTTGCTTCTTTGCTCTCATTGCCTCTTGTTTCTTGCATATATGAATCTAAAAAATAATGTGTTTACTTTGTTTTATAGGGTAGGTAGTTCGGACACCCTTTCTTATGCTTTGAGGTGACTACTATTTCATCTGTTCCAAGTAAGAAGCTTCTCTTTTCCACTCATCCCTTGTTTTTTTTTCCCGCAATGGCCATCTGCTAGCGCCTTAAGTGCTAGCAAATGAGATGGGCATAGGAAACCCTTTTCTCCCACCACTCTTCTCTTCTCCCACTTCTATTCTCCTTCCCTCCTCTCCTTCTCCTTCCTGCTTCTCCTTCTCCTTCTCCTTCTGCTTCTCTTTTCTCTTCTACTGTCTTTTCAATCATCTACTTTATTTTCTACTCTCTTTTCTACTCTTTCTGTTGTCTTCTCTTCTTCTTCTTCTTACCCTCTTTTCTCTCTTTTATTTTCTCTTCTTTTCTACTCTCTTTTCTCCTCCTTCTCTTCTCTTTTCCCACTTCTATTCTCCTTTCCTCCTCTCCTTATTGTTCTTTTCTCTTCTTTTTTACTCTCTCTTTTCTCCTTTTCTCCTTTTCCTTCCTCTTTTCTCCTTTTCTCCTTTCCCTCTCTCTTTTCTCCTTTGTCTCTCTTCTCTTCTCCATTCTCACTCTCTTTTCTCCTTCTTTCCTCCTTTCTCCTTTCTCCATTCTTCTTCTTCTTTCCTCTTCTACTCTCTCTTTTCTCCCTCTTTTCTCCTCTTCTACTCTCTCTTTTCTCCCTCTTTTTTCTTCTCTACTCTCTCTTTTCTCCTTCTTTCCTCCTCCTTATTTCCCCCTTCTCCTTCTTTCTTTTCTCTTTCCTCCTTCTTTCCACTCTCTTCTTTTCCTCCTCCTTTCTCTTCTACTCTCTCTTTTCTCATTCTTTTCTCATTCTACTCTCTTTTCTCCTTCTCTTCTACTTCTTTCTATTTTCTCTTTCTCCTCCTACTCTCTTCTCACTCTTTTCTCGATTCCCTTTTCTACTTTTCTTCTTTCCCTTTCTCTTTTCTGCTTCTCCTTTCTCCTTTCCTCCTCCTCTTTTCTCCTTCTCATTTCTCCTTTCTCCTTCTCTCCCTTCTTTCCTCCTTCTCTTTTCTCTTTCCTCCTCCTTTTCCTCTTCCACTATCCCTTTTCTTCTTCTACTCTCCCTTTTCCTCTTCTTTTCTTCTTCTCTTCTGCTTCTTTCTCTCTTCTCCTTTCTCCATTCTCTTTTCTCCTTCTTTTCTTTTCTCTTTTCCTCCTTTCCCTTTCTCTTTTCTCCTTCTCCTCTATCCTTTCCTCCTTCTCTTTCTCCTTTTGCTCTCTTTTCTCTTTCTCATTTCTCCTTTCTCCTTCTCTCTCTTTTCTCCTTCTTTCCTCCTCCTCATTTGTCTTTTCTCCTTTCTACTCTTTTCTCACTCATTTTTCTTGTACTTCTTTCTTTTTTCTCCTTCTTTCCTACTTCTCTTTTCTCTTTCCTCCTTTCCACTCTCTTCTTTTCCTCCTCCTCTCTCTTTCCTCCTCCTTTTCCTCTTTTACTCTCTCTTTTCTCCACGGATGATTTTTTCATGTTAGTTTCGTTAAGAAGAAAAACTTTTATATTGGTGTCGAAAGTTTGTATGCCCTTATAAAAATAAATGTTTGAAACATTCGCTGAGATTTGAAACTTCTATGTGAAAATTTTTGAAGTTTTGTCAGGATCTACATCTTTTACTTCAAAATTCAAAAGAAAATATACAAAAGTGTACTATATTCTATCAATATTGTGAAACTAAAAAAACTAGCTTGATAAACTTTCACCAAGATTTTATATTAATATATAAATATACCTTCGATAAAAGCATCCATGCTTTTCTCATTCTTTTCGCCTTCTGCTCTCTTTTCTCCTTCTCTTCTCCTTCTTTCTCTTCTCTGTTTTCTCCTCGTACTCTCTTCTGTTTTCTCCTTTCTCTTTTCTCCTTCTTTCCCTTTGTCTTTTCTCCTTCTCCTTTCTCCTTTCCTCCTCCTCTTTTCTCCTTCTACTCTCTTTCCTCCTTTTCGTTTCTCTTTTCTCTTTCCTCCTTTTTGTTTCTCATTTCTCCTTCTTTCATCCTTCTCTTTTCTCTTTCCTCCTCCTTTCCACTCTTTTCTTTTCCTCCTCCTCTCTCTTTCCTCCTCCTTTTCATCATCTACTCTCTCTTTTCTTATTCTTTTCTCCTTCTACTATCTTTTCTCCTTCTCTTCTCCTTCTTTCTTTCTTCTCTTTTCTCCTCCTACTCTCTTTTTACTCTTTTCTCCATTCTCTTTTCTCCTTCTATCCATTTCTCTTTTCTCCTTTCCTCCTTGTCGTTTCTTCTTCTTCTCTGTTTTCTCCTTCTTCTTTCTTATTTCTCCTTCTCTCTCTTTTTTCCGTATTTCCTCCTTCTTTCTCTTTCCTCCTTTTCCACTCCTACTCTTTTCCTCTTCTACTCTCTCTTTTTCTCTTCTTCTCTCCTTCTACTCTCTTTTCTCCTTCTCTTCTCCTTCTTTCTCTTTTCTCTTTTCTCCTCCTCCTCTTTTCTCCTTCTTTCCTTTTCTCATTTTCTCCTTTCGCTTTCTCTTTTCTCCTTTATGTCTCTCTTTTCTTCTCCATTCTCACTCTCCTAATATTCACCATAGCCTAATTGATGTTGGTTCCTCCTCTCTCTAACTCTTGAATGAGCTCCCTTGCTCCATGCTTCCATGAAAATTTTTACTCATCATCTGTAGGGTTTCGGCCAATCTCATAGAAGCATATGGACCAAAATTAAAAACATGAGATAAAGACTATATATGGTTAATTAAACATGTATTCAAATTGGATAATAAACTATAAGAGAAGTATACTTACCACCCATGCCTCGTTGCCTTGCCTTCCACTACTCCCAAGGTGCAAAGAACCTATGGTCTCTAGATGTCTTGTCATCACTCTCTTCTTATTAGCCCACGTGTTTGGATTGTTTCACAACTCTTTCTTAGCAGCCTTGCAATCATCTTTATGTACATATTTGGGCTTACGCTTACTCTCCGTCAACCTATCTTGGATCTCTAACCTATGGTGTTTGAGTACATCACACATGCCCTCAAGCATGTAATGAGCATCAAACTCGTACTCTAGTGGGTTTGGAAACTTCTCGTTGACTTGGGTTATGACATATTCATTCTTTGTATTGTCTTGCTTACACTAGTCTACCATTATACTAGACTCAAAAGAGATGCCCATCAACCATCTCATGTAAGTTATGACCTCAAGTCCTTCCTCATCTTCAATGATCCCCTGCAAGTTATTGACATTAGAGTGAAGTCATCAAGAAGAATTAATTATCCTACCCTTGTGCCTAAGATGCTAGATAAAAGAGTGGTTGTGGGATCAGTGGAGCTAAAGCAAAGGGTGGAGCAAGTCATGATGGCAGGAGTGGCCAAGAGACAGTTTTGGGAATGATGCATATTAATAATTTGATCTTCTTTGAACTCATGATTACTTTTATTTTAATGATACATTACATAAAATATTTCATTAAATTTGGGAATGAACTGCATATATTATTGTGTAATTTAATATTCTAAAATTTGGTTTGGTTGCAACAATGTAAAAGTCACCTACACACCTTTATTTAGTATTAACAGTGAAAACATGACAATATATTGCTTACAGAGTGTTTGTTAAATTCTCAACATACTATACTTAGTCTAGTTGGTGTAAAGATACACCATTTGTTTGAACTAGTGCCCTGAGTTAGGCCAAGCTTGCCATTCATCATAAAAATAAGAAGTGTTGCAAGTGTTACACATTTAATCACTTTATAAACAGAAAGGCAATGAGCTTAACTACTCAAAAACCAAAATTTAAAGTCAACAACACCTTAATAAGACCATCGAAATTTTGCTCAATCCACACTCTTGTCAATTACCTCATCTACCCCTACTAGACTTGCTTCTCCTTTCTCGCGTACTGTAGGTGAAATTTTGATCTTCTTAGACTTCTTCCTCCCTTTTGGTGTCCAAATCCATACTATTGAGTTTGCTTGTTCCCAACGTGTAGGATCCTTGTCATTGCACATCCAAAACTTTTCCCAACAATTGGGATATACTTCTTCCTCATTTGCATTCTTCTTACGTGAACTTGGTGCCCAATATTGTATCAATACATGCTTTTTTGTTCAGACGTAGTGTTGTGCTCAATGTCTAACTCAGCTACACCCAGCCAAATTGGATATATATTGTCACTTGGTCTCACAATTTTTTACATCCACCAATGGTTGGAATGTATCTTTTGGCTTGTTATGTTGCGGGCCACAGAAGTGGTCTTCTAGCTCCTTTAAACCCATGAAACCTTCATTGTTAGTGTTGGTATTTTGTTCTACTGCATGTGTTGTTTGTGGCCAAAAGCCTGTACATGTACTCAGACTTTGCACAATAGGTTCTAAAAATGCCTTCAACATGTTTTCCCAATATTGTATCACTGGCATTATGTATATGGAGTAAGGGTCCAATGAGCCTTTCTCGCTTCGATGCTTATCCCAATATTTTATATAGTCCTTTATGCCATTGATCACTTGAGCACTATCTTTTAAGTACTCACACATTGGAAGCACAATCAGTTCCCCAAAAGGCAATAATGGTCTTCCAAGATCATCTCTTTTCCACAACTCTATACCACCACCCTTTGGCATCCAATGATCTTGCATATGATTCATTTTGTACTACATTATTGGAATGTCATCCTGCATGAAAAAATGAAAAAGTAGTGGCTTTGAATGTCCAATAAGTCTATCTTGTCCTTCACACAAGTAACCCTCTATAAAACCTTTAAAATCTGGAACCTTTGTCATGAGAAAAGTGTAAGAAAACAATACAATGTCTGTGCTCAACAGATAATAGGATCTCGTATGCAAGAGAGAAAAGCAGATAGTATGGAGAATCAAAAATTTGATTACTATAAAACTCATACAATAGATGGTGCTGCCTCCCAGTTGTGCGCTCTTGTGTGACAAGCTTCGATGGCGTGCTGGAAACAGTAGAGGACGGAGGCTGGATGCTAAGGAATCAGTGCGGTCAGTCATGGGATGCCTTCCCGCACTTGCATGTAGCCTAGTTGGCAGTGTGCCAACTCTATCTCAAGTCGTCCAGCCATCAGGCCACACATGGCCCCCATCTGGTGTCCAAACCAGGACCTACCGGATAACCAAGCTACTCAAATGCCTTCTCCTCATATGGGGGGCTTACAAGTAGAGTTAGCTGGTTCCCGCGTAGTTCCACGAGAGTGGAGCATTGATATCTAACAAAAAGGGGCAAGCCTTGAGCTTGTGCACTCGTTGGAACTTTTCATAAGATGAGGTAGAGTGAGTGTGTGACTTGTCCTTAAGTGCTCTGAAAAATGACTAAACAATGCATCAATGTCTTCATGGGTATGATCGACCATTAAGAAACCCATCTCTATCATTAAGAAAGCCTACCTTGCCACTAGTAAAGATAGGTATGCAAAAACATATCTATTTTTGTTCTCTGAGCCACAATTGTCTAATTGCAACATGAGGCATGGCCGAAGCCTTTTGAAACTTGATGTGGATGTATTAGATGTACTTGCAAGCATCTGTTGAGTATAAGGATTAGCCTTTTGATTGATCGATAGATGAATATCCAAGGTTGTCCTTGAGGTTACACAATTGAGAAGCTGGCATGAAGTATTCAAAGTACTATGCACAAGATCACCATACTCATGCTTATCTTCTCTTTCCAAGTTTCGAAGACATAAGGCTAATGATCCCACAGTAAAGTTTGGGTCTACGGGCCAAAGGACAAGTGAAAAATGTCCATATGCTCCTTGTCCATGTCCATGTGTCAGCATTCCAGTCAATGATATTGGCAACTGATATGACTTATCAATATTTTTTGCTTTCACTTTGAGCCTCGGTATGGCTGTCTTCTGTTGATCCATCTTATCATGTATGATGCACAAGACTTGTTGAGGATCCTTCTCTTATTTGTAACGCCATGAATAGTATACATGTCGACAACTCATTTGTTGTTTCATATGCTCCCTCCTCTCATCAAACAACTTTTCACGTTCAAATGGTATCTTAGTTGCACCCAATTTCAGCTTGATTGCACTGCAGAGGCTACACTTTGAAAAAGTGCTTATATGAGAAACTGAGACATGCTTGAAATCTATATTCCAAATTCTATTGAAGGTTGATTTTGCCACCTCCTTATGCCCTAGAGTTTTCATGGTTAGATTGATCTCATGCATTAAGTCCACTTTTTTGTACATATCTGGAATGACGAGTTGTGTTTCTCTCTTACCATCCATCATTGTTCGAGCTTTGTGAGGCATCGTGCCAGCATTGTTCTTCACAAAGTCACGTAATATAGTTCTTGCCCTATCCACATGATCCCTTTCTAATGATTCCTTTGTTTCCATGCATAGCCTTTTTGCATCCAACATTATAATGTTCCTTATACCTGTACTATGAAGTTTTAGAGATCCCATGCAATTCATACCATGCCCTACAACATATTTCTTTCCCATCAAAGCTAAACAAGTATGACACCATACCCTTTGAATCGATCCGTAGAGCATCAATGAAGGCATTGAAGATATAGGTCATTCGATTCTCCAAGTTCATGCTCCAAAACTCCAATCTCATTTGCATTACCAAACTACGATTTGCAATCTGGCAACACTTCAACTTGCAACAATCTATCAGTGCCACTTGCTGAACATCTTTGTATGTGTACTTCTTCTTCGAAGTGCATTCAATGCCTACCCGAGGCTTGCGATTAACCATATGATATTTTCTTTTTGTGTGAACTGGTTTGACACTCAAACAAGTACTAGTACCCCCATCTTGTGCTTTGGAATTTTCTAACAATTCCTCCATGCACGCTTCATAGACCAAGGGTTGTAAAAGTGATCCATCCTCGAATGTGATTTGATCTATAGGCCAAGCCTTTAGAGTTGGAAACTATAGTTTAATAAAACCATAGTTTAATTAACTATTGATTAAGCTATGGTTCAATAAACCATAGTTTAATAAACCATGAACCTATGGTATGGTTTATTGAACCATAGCTTAATTAATAGTTAACTAAACTATTAATAAAACCATAGTTTAAACTATGGTTTTAATAGTATAAACTATAGTTTTAAAAAACTATAAGGAAACCTTACCTGCTGCCACCGTCGTCTGCATTGCGGCCGCCTGCTTTATCGCCATCATCGCCAACACGTGCTGCGTCGTCTCCATCACATCGATGCTCGTGGCGCTGCTCTCGAAATCGTCTCCCAACCCTTGAATCTCACGCAAACCTCGAGGTAATCTGTATCGAATCGTCTCCCAAGCCCTCGAATCTCACACACTCTCTCTCGCTCTCTCTCTCTCTTTCGTCCCCTCACACTCCGCGCGTATTCTCTCACGCTCTCTCATTCTCTCGCTCACTCCTTCTCTCACGCTCTCCACGCTCTCGCTCGCTCTCACTCCCTCATGCTCTCCACACTCTCTCCTTCTCCTTCGCCTCACTCACGCTCTCTTCTTCTCCTCTTTCCTTCTCCTGCCTCACGCTCTCTCCTTCTCTCACTCTCACACGCTCTCTTCTTCTCTCGCTCACTCCTTCTCTCACGCTGTATGTCTCTCGCGGCTCTCTCTCTCTCTCTCTCTCTTTCCTCTCTCTGTCTGTCTATCTAAAAATAGTAATCCCCAAAATTCTTAGGTTGCTTTTCATTTTGAAGACTAGTCATTTTTTAAATTTGAGCGGCAAGTAGAATTTGAAATTCAAATTTTCAGTTTAAAATTTAATTTTAGAAGTTTACGCCAAGATCGGTTTTAAAACCGATCCCGGTGACAGAATAAAACCAATTTATACAAAAAACATTCCATATGTAAAATTTAGAATCTCACGGACGTGAATAGTAAATTTAAAACCAATTTCATATATGGAAGTAAAATTAAAATCTGTCTTCTAATAAAAAGTTTAAACTTGCCAACCGATCTTGGATTATAAATTGGTTTTATTCTGTCACCAGGATCGGTTTCAAAACTGTTCTTGGATGGGGGATGAATTGCTAAGGTCCCCTCTTCCTCCTTGGGCTTTGATCCTTGTCCTCAGATAAGACAGATTTTAATTTTACTTCCATATATGAAATTAGTTTTAAATTTACTATTCACGTCCGTGAGATTTTAAATTTTACATATTACTTGGAATGTTTTTTGTATAAATTGGTTTTATTCTATCGCCAAGATCGGTTTTAAAAGCGATCTTGTTTGAGGACTTAGATGAAAGCCTAAGGAGGACAACGAGACCTTAGCCATTCATCCCCCATCGAAGAATGGTTTTGAACCTGATCTTGGTTGGAGGATGAAAGGCCTAGACTTTGTCGTTCACCCCTTCAGAGATCGGTTTCAAAATCGTTCTTTGAGGGATGAATGGCTAAGGTCCCCTCATCCTCCTTGAGTTAACTGATCTTGTTTGAGGATGAAACCATAAGGAGGTTGAGGGGACCTTAGTCATTCATCCCATTTCAAAGAACGGTTTTGGAACCAATCTTGGAAGTGGTGAAGGACAAAGGCTAGGCCATCCATCCTCCAACCAAGATCGGTTTCAAAACCATTCTTGGATGGGGGATGAATGGCTAAGGTTCCCTCGTCCTCCTTGGGCTTTCATCCTCAAACAAGATCAATTTTAAAACCGATCTTGTTTGAGGATGGAACCACAAGGAGGAGGATGGGACCTTATCCATTCATCCCCCCATCCAAGAACAATTTTCAAAACCATTCTTGGATGGAGGCTGAAAGGCCTAATCTTTGCTCTTTGCTCCCAAAGATTAGTTTCAACACCATTCTTTGAGGTGGAATGAATGACTAAGGTCATGTCATCCTCCTTGTGGTTTCAACCTCAAACAAGAACAGTTCTAAAACCGTTCTTGTTTGAGGATGAAACCACAAGAAGGATGAGGGGACCTTAGCCATTCATCCCACCTCAAAGAACGGTTTTGAAACCGATCTTTGTTAAAGAATGAAAGGCCTAGCATTTGCTATTTAAGATTGGTTTCAAAACCGATCTTTTATATCAGATGGATGGATCAGGTCCCCTTATCCATGTTAGGCTATCATCCTCAAACAACATCGATTTTAAAACCAATCTTGGATGAGAGTGAAAGCCTAAGGAGGATGAGGGGACCTTAGGCATTCATCCCCCTTCAAAGAACGGATTTGAAATCGATCTTTGTTGGAGGATGAAAGGCCTAGTCTTTGCCCTTCACCCCTATCCAAGATCAGTTTCAAAACCGTTCCTTGAGATCAAATGGGTGGCTAAGGTCTCCTTATCTTCCTTGAGCTTTCATCCTTAAGCAAGATCAGTTATCAAAACCGTTCTTTGATGGGGGATTTCAACCTCATACAAGATCAGTCCCCTCATCCTCCTTGGGTTTCATCTTACAAATGTGTTTCGTGTTCTGAAATAGATAATGGCCAGAGATGAACATTCGACCAAGAAGCCAAAAGGTGATGACAAAGAAAAGAGACCAACTTCATCTGTTGGTGGTGAAACCAACAAAAGACGTAAATCTGACATGCAAGTCTTCGACGGTTGCAAAGATCCACAGTGGGGATGGTATGTTGACACGTATAGTGAAAACGTAAAGTCTTTTAAGAAAGTTCATTTGTTCGTGAAAAGAGGTAACAATTCTGAATTCAGAGACATAGGATCTGTAACTGGAGTAACACAGGATATAGTTGGTAATGAAGGTGATGAGGCCATCTTTGTTAGACTCGGCTTGAAAGTTTACCAACTTTCACCAACTCATTATGATGATTCAAAACATAAATTAGGCAAGAAGGATTCAATGGATAAATTGGGTTGGAAGATTAAGATTGATGATGATACCACCCCCGACATGATTGTCGAGGCAATCAATACAGTTTGTCAGATGATCGGCATGGCAAGGAACCCAAGTGACTATAAAGCAACAACAATAGGAGATAGTGGGGAGAAACATACAAAAGCTCTTGTAATAGTGAATGATCCCGAGCCACTAAAGATACGTGCATAAGAAGATGACATTATTGATTGGAAAGAGAAAGGAGAGGGAGCAAAATTGTTTTCTCAATACTATCCTTTTGGAATGGAGGGCTTTTCAATTCCTGTCCTAAATTGTTCACCTGCACCTGTTGAATATGTATATAGACCCCTTGTGGGTCAACATGTCTACAATTTGGTCAAAGAGTTTTGTATGAATCCAAGGGATTGCTCCGCAAAAGCAGACCTAATGCCCTTTGATCCAAACACAAGGTTGCCACTCTCAGAAGTGGTGGTTAAAGATATTTATACTTATTCTTATTGGGTGCTTTTAGGACAGCACTCTATTCAAGCTGCAAAACTCCTACAACTTAATGATTACCATGCAGTTCAACCAATCAAAAAAGTATATGAAAAATGAACTGCTAGGATTGTGGTAAATTGCCCAAATCATGTTTGTCAGCTCATTTCACGGAAGGCAAATGAAGAACTTCAGCAGATCATGAAGGATGCACCATATGCAGAACAGCTGACACAACTTCGGAGTCAATGGATCGCATTTGGGAAACCAGAGAAGCCTAAAGCTGGAGCTAGTAAAGGACACATATCACGAAAAGGATGGGATGTAAGCATTTCTATATCCATTATTCTTTTAATTTTGCTTTGTTTTGGTTATCAATTCAGTGCTTATTATGTCATTTTCGAACAAGGGCAGTTTTAAAATCGATCTTGAAAATAAGAATTTCATTCTACGTTGCATCAAGTGCTTTGTATAATCTTGGATTTAAAACCGATCTTGAGATTCGTACTATATTATTATTGTGTAGGATTTCTTGAGACTGTGCGAGTATCTTTTGGGAAGAGTTTTAATCCAAAAGATGTGCACATGATTATTTGTTCAGATGAATGCTTTGAAGGATGGATGGATAAAATGAATAGATATGTCAAGGGCAACTTGCCCCAAAAGGGTGAGATTTTGGTACAGGAGATCAACACAATGCAAGCTCGTACCTTTGGTAAAGTTGGAGAAATAAGCCAAGCAAAGGGTACGAAGAGATTGGGGCCAACAATGTTTCGTTGTCTGTTGGGCATGGAAGACTCTATGATCTTGGATTTACAGCGTGAAATCTTAGAGAGAAAGGTAATACTACCAGGATCCAAATCAACAACCATGAAAACAATGGAGGACAGGTGTTGGGAAATGAAGAGTAATAAAGTCCTTCAACTAGAGATTGTTACTTTCCTCAAGGCAAAGTCAGCGACCAATGCAGGTAAGAGTTGGGAAGAGCTAAAATAGTTTTATGATATCATAGATTAGAGGTATCAGATCATCTTTGGGTATTGTAATGAGTGGTTGAAGGATTGCTTAAATCCGAGCAAGTCAACAAATGCGATGCTACCCCAAGCTGCATTGAGCTATATATCGTGGATTCATAGCTTAAAGTTTGGAGCCTCTAGTCATGACAAGAAAGAGATGCCATGGAGAGCTATAAATGTGGGAGCCAACTTTGATAGCGTGGAGAGTGTTAACAAATATACAGAGCAACGAGTGATTGGATTAGTTATTCTAGAGACCTAGGCATCCCTTGCGCAAGAATGGAACATATCTTCCTTTGAAAGGTTCTTCGCTATGCTAAATGAAATAACATATGGAGAGCCACATTATGGATTTCTTGCCTTTGTTTCGATAAAAAATGTATCATTTAAGCTAGAGTCAATCAAAGGGTTAGACTTGAAGTTTGATCACCAGGTTGGTTCGTATGGGGTTGAGTCTTCAAAAGATGCTCTATTTGACAACGCCCTCGGTGATTTGGTTGTTGCTGGTGTGGTATACAAAACTTCTTGTGATGAAATATTGAGACAATTGATCGATTTTGCAATCAAGCCATCTATTAGTTATAGCTTATACACCGAGGAATCTGAGGAGGATGAAGACAACAAAGAGGAAGATGCACAGAAAGACTTGCGGAATGGAAAATTTTTGTCCTCTTTTATTCAGTATTTTTGTCGACTAGATCAACATGTTGTGGATGCCTTCATGGATGGAGTAGTTGCTATAGAGTCTTTAAAGTTGAAAAGAAAGACTCTTATATTTGTGAGCAAGCAACAAGATCAGATTGAGGTGAATGCCAAGTGCTCAACCTTGGTCTTCGAATCCAAAGATCTGAGTATATGGGCAAACCTTGAGGAAGCTACTATGGACAACCAAGAGAACTTGCATGGTGCAGATGCATAGCCTTCAAGTGAGCAACAATTGGAGATACCGTGTGGTGTAAAAGACCCACAAGCGCTCATGGACATTCAAAAAATGAGCGAGAAATTACTTGCATCTGAAAGAGCACGTCAGAAGCTGTAAATGTTCAATGCTTTCAAAAGCATTTTTGTAAATATATAGAACAGTAATGAAAATTTCCTTACTTATTCTTATAGTGTGTCTTTCAAATTATTTACGTCCTTGAAATTTAATCATTAATGTATATTTTGCAATTTCTTATATTATTGGGTAACAAAAAACTATATTTGAACTTAGTCTCTCATCCTCTACCAATGGTAATAAGAGAGTATGATTGGTTTTATAACTGATGTTGTTATTTGAAGTTTCTAAAGGAGAATAGACTAAGATTGGTTTTAAAACCAATCTTAGCATCTCATGCCTAGATTGAATTTAAAACCAATCCACACATCTCATGCTTAGATCGGTTTTAAAACCGATCTTAGCATCTTCACACAACCAAACTTAGATGAGCATAGGATCTCGTGAATGAGAAAAAATAGATTAGATTTAAGCCTGGCCTACATTATTGAATCCTAACTTCACACCTTGGTGGGTTGCATCTAGAAATACCACACAGGTAACACTTGTGTTGTTTTCCATCTATGAGACAAAGAGATTACTTATCCTTGATCTGAATGGAATTTTGCTTCTGAAGTCGGATAGACCTTCCAGTATTCATAAAAGCATACAAATTCAAAGATCACAGTGGATAGTGCTTTGGAAAGGTTGTGTCCAATTCTTGGATAGATTGTTTGAGCACTTTCATGTGGGCATATGGTCAACATCATTAACCAAGAATGTGGTTTATATGACAAAAATGATTGAGAAGCTTGCGCAAAAAGAATTTCCATTCTACAAAGTTATGGGCCAGGAGCAATGCTACATACCAGTCTCAAATAAGTTATATAGATTGGACAAGCCAAGTGTTGAATGCATGTTTAATCCATTGCTTGCCATTTGGGCAAATGATAAGGAATTTACTCCTAGTAACACCTTGCTCATTGATGATTGTCCATTTAAGGGGTGTGTAAACCTTGCAGAAATTTGTATATATCCAGATTCTTTTGAGATAGATGAGATTGATGATATATTGAATATTGAACTTCTCCCTTATCTACTTCGGTTGAGAAATGTGCCAGATATAAGGAATATTATCAAGCTTGACCATTATGGCAATGATCCGATACACATTAATCATCATCAGTATATCTATTTCAAAGAAGTGATTTTGGAGTGGGAGGAGTTTACTACTAGATATATAAAAGAGTTCTTGGAGGAATTCGCTCCAAGTCCAATACTTAGTTCAACTAGTTTAAGTCATTTTGAGATCACCAAACAAAGGAATCGAACTGGAGGTGCTTGTGAGCCAGACAAGGAACAATCAACAAAATTTTCAAGAGCAAGAGCTCAAAACAGGTCGAACTACTTTGGATTCTTCTAAACTGGAGCTCTTGAAGAGGATAAAGCAGCCAATTATTTTGAGTGATATGCAAGCTTGTTTGTATGCCCTAAAATTGGGTTATGTTCGACCATTTATCACTAGAACGTCTGCAAGAGCATACATAACAAGTCTACAAGCTTCAGTTGGATTAGATATACAATAAATCTTTGAGAATGGTAATATCTCTTATGAATTTCTTGTTTGTGATATGTCATTTTGGTTATATTTTCCTTTACTTCTTATTTAATGTTTCAATAACTCATCATCTTGCTTCTTTTATGCACAGGGTTTGATGGCTTGTCGAAAGAAGCAATGAATGAATTAGCTCTTGAGTTTGGTCCTAAGGTGAATGGCTTGTGGGATCATGATCTCCCAATAGCAATTGATTGTGTATTAGAGTTTAAAGGTGTCCAGTTTGAAGTGAAGAGATCATCAATTTCAGAAGCAGGTTATGGCTTGTTTGTACATACAAATGCAGAAGCAAATAAAGACTTTTTGATATATAATGGCCCAAAGTATGGTTATGCTACTTGGATTACTGTATACTCTTACTTTCCAAGGTTCAAGACCTATGGACTCCTTGAAGATCCAAAAGTTTATCCAAAAGAGGATACGCAATATATTGTGGGAGATGTGCTATATGGAAATTTAGCTGGATACATCAATAGCTCTATTAATTTTAAGGACTATATTGTTGTGCAATCCCTCGGGGATATTCATGCAAGAGAGGAGTTGTTTTGTGAGTACGAGTTTTGAGATGTAATATCCTTCCCATTTTGTTGGCATACTCTTGATTTGACATATTTTAATTTAAATTTTAAGATTGTTGGATAATATTTGAATATCAAAGGTGTTTCTCAACACCACCTTTCACTAGAGGATATTTACAATGTTTTTATTTATAAAATTGCATTAAAATTGACAATTCATATGCAACCTTCACAATATGTCAATGAAGTGATACAATGTTTAGCCAAAAAAAACTCAAATATATCTTTGAATATATGATTTTTCCAATTAATTTTATTTTAAAATAGACAAAATGCCTTTCATTTTAGAGATTTGGAAAAAATTGGGAATTGGGATTTTCCCAAAATTACTAATACGGTGTTAGAAGTAGAAGTAGAAGAATAGTAGAAGAAAAGAAAAGAAGAGTAAGAGAAGAAGAGTAGAGTAGAAGTAGAAGAGATGAAGAGTAAGAGTAGAAGTAGAAGAAGAGTAAGAGTAGAAGTAGAATAAGAAGAGAAAAGAAGTAGAAGAAGAGAGGGTTCCTTCCTGTATGTTTCTTCCTTACATTTTTCCTTTCTATTTTTTTCTTCTCTTCCTTCTGTCTTTTTGTATTCTCCTTCCATGCCTTTTCTCTTTTTGTGTTTTCCTTCTCTTACATTTCCCTATTTGTAGTTTTCTTTTCTACCTTTTTCTTCTTTGTGTTTTTTATTTTTGCATTTTTACACTACTACACACGGATCCTATTGCAACATTTAAGTACTGACGTTTAGCGCGTGCGGGGCGCTAATCGTCAAATTGGGAAGCACGTCTCGTAAAGCGTCGCTATATAGCAACTTTAAGCAAACGTCGCGATATAGTAATAGTTTCTAAAGTCACTATATAGCGACGTTTATCAGAAATGTAAGTGTCGCTATATAGAGACGCTGAGATACTATTTTATAGCGACGTTTTCCAAAGAGCTTTTTTACTCATATAGGCCTTAAAAGTTGGTTTTTCCCAATGACAAATTTTTTTAAATTTTCATACATGTTTGATCTTTTGAGAGAATTAAAGTATGAGAGCATGTACATCAAGCTTTGAAGTTCATATATTCATGTCCAAGTTTGAGATGAAAAAAATCAATGAAGAGCATTTACATCAACTGTTTCATCTTGAGCCAAGTCTAACGTGCCAAACAAGTCGATCTCTAACTCTATACCGAGTTGATCTCCTATATCGTCATCGTACTCTAGCATCGTACATTCACCTAAAAGTACTTGATCATCTTCTTCAATAAAGTGTGGTGATTCTTGATGATCGTTGTCTTCTTCCTCAATATCGTGATCTCCATCTTCCTCCCATGTGATGTCATTATGCGCATCTTCCTCTTGGCTCATATTGTGATCTTCATCTTCTTTACTAGATTCATCTGGATCAATTGGATCCGCCATTGGTAGTGGCATCTCCATATCCATATCTCTATCTTCAAAAATTTGCTTACTTTGTGGTGCAACTTGGATCACGTACCACCATCTTGGATCAGAATGATTCGGATGAAAAACCACCTATATTGAAGATGGGTGCCGGATGTCGTCAATTATATATATGAAATTATGCTTAAGTACATGTATCAGTGTCGTCCATATGACCATAATGCACTGTACTTTTTGTACTGTAAAAGAGCATCATTAAAACAATGAAGATGCATCTATTTTATAGCATATATTGCCACAAATAATTACTTAATCATGTCAAGAGGTAAGAAACTTACATGCATCATACATCCATATGATAACTCTCACTTGCGCTCGTTTATTCTCTCCATCATGTTCGGCTTTACATAGAGCCAGTTGTAGCCAATCAAGTGACATGTGAGTGTGGAGAAGAGCCAGATCCCGTGTATATGGTTGCAATCGCCTGTACGCGTGCATGAATGTGTTAGTTTAAGACATGCGTGCGAAAGAGAGTCATAAAAGCATAATCCTATATTATACTTGTAGAGACACAACCACGTACCTGCGCACTCTTCATATCCTGGGTAGTCATGCATGGTCCACATCAAGATACCCCTGACCAAAATATCATTGGTATGTCTAGGAGCTCTAGAAATATCAAAGACCCGCACTCCTCTCCATAATATATGTAACTCCTCTATCAAAGGTGCCATGTACACGTCCATATTTTTTGCCTTGTACTTCCCTGGCACAAGTAGTGCAAGCATGCGGTGTCCCTTTTTTATTGTTAGCCATGGTGGGATATTGTAATTCACCACGACTATGGGCCATGTCAACCAAGATGTCGAGCATAATCCGAAAGGATTCATGCCGTCCATGGCGAGCCCAAGATGTAAGTTGTGTGGCTCCCTCGCAAAGTCCGGCCACTGATTGTCTATGTGCTTCCAAGCTGCACAATCTGCAAGAATTCTCAATGTGTCATCAGTGGATCGATGAGATACATGCCATGTCATCAACTCTGCTATGGATTTGCATCGGAACATGTGCTATATTCTTGCAATGATGGGAAAGTGTCTCAAGACGTTTATCGGTATCTGCTCACCCTGCAAGTCATCTCTATATCGTTGTTCCCCACACTTTGGACAACTAGCCAAATCTCCATGCTCACGACGAAAGAGAATACAATCATTATGGCAAGCATGGATGGTATCATAATCCATACCCACCCTTGTTAGCATCTTTTTTGCTTCATCTCTTGATGTGGGCATGGTATTTGGTGCAAGCAACATCTTTTGGAGCAACCTATCACAATGCAAACATACATAGGCTTCGAATAATGATGATTTGGTACACTAATCCATACATGATGATTCTCAAAACAAACAATATCCAAATAATGAGTCAAATTAATGCAAGAGTTAACCTCATTAAGGCCGAGACACTTGTATCCGACCACCCATACTTTACTTGCAGATTCAAGATTGAGAGACAAGCACGTAGTTTAGACATCCTAGCACCCTCGTACAATTGTGTTGATTGCAACTCTCGCATTTTGACCTCAGACTCTGACATCACGTGTACATGGGATGTAGTGCCCCTAAAAATAGAATCCATCATGTCGACCATACCAATGAGTGCAATGACAATATAACCTCTCCGTAACCCACTTCTGCTCCCGGGCATTGGCACATCATCGGACGCGAGCTTCCACTCATCCCTTCCATCTGCACTTATAAAATCACAACATTAGTTGCAAGGAAATATATTAACAGTTATAAAATAGCATGTATGAGCTTCTTTTTTAACTTTAAACATAAAGTGTTCTGAAGCGTCGCTATATAGTGACGTTTTGATCTGTTCCGTTGCTATATAGTGACGATTTGCTCTGTTCCGTCGCTATATAGTGACGCTTTTAAATAAAAGCGTTGCTATATAGCCATTGACCAGTGTCGCTATATAGCCACTGACCAGCATCGTTATATAGCGACGTTGTGCATTAAAACCTGAACCTATTATAATCTCTATTATAAGCTGCAATCTCTCCTCCCACCTATATCCTCCCACTCTATTCTCCACTCCTCACCACTACTCACCCCTCTCCTAACACTTGTGCTCCCTCTCCACCCTTCTCCCTCTTTGCTTTCTTGAAAAGAAGTTTTTCAAGAAGGTGAGTCTCTTTGAACAATGTAGGTTTGTTTTTTGTGAGATTTCGTTTTGTGAGTGTTGAAGCATGTTTCTTCTTGTATTGCTAAGGCTATGTGCTAGTTTTCATGCTTGATTTCCAAGGATTGAAGACAAAAAATGAGATTTTGTGAAAGAAAGAAGACTCACCTCTTCTAGTCTTTTTTGTATTTCTCTTCCTTCTCTTTCTCCTTGTCTCCTCAATCCAATCTCTTTGAGAAGTTGCTTCTTTAAACTCCTCCTTTCTCTAACTAGTTATTTGAAAAATGGTATGTTTCCTCTCTTTTGTAGGGCCAGTCCACAAAACACCGAGCGAGACATACTATTCCAGGTAAGAAAGTGCTTCCTTTTTTTTCCTTTTGTTATTTTTGTTATTTGCATTGGCCTGCAGCTAGTGCTTAAGGTGCTAGCTGCAGTGATGGGCATAGGAACCCTCTCTTCCCCTCTCTTCCCTCTTCTTTTCCTCTTCTCTCCTCTTCCGTCTCTTCTTTTTCCCCTCTTTCAATCTCTTTTCCCCTCTTCTTTTCCCCCCTCTTTCAATCTCTTTTTCCCTCCTCCTCTTCTTTTTTTCATCTTTCAATCTCTTTTCCCCTCTTCTTTTCTTCCCCTCTTTCAATCTCTTTTTCCCTCCTTTCCTTCTCCTTCTCCTTCAATCTTTCAATCTCTTTCCCGCTCTTCCAATCTCTTTTCCTTTCCCTCTTCTTCTCTCTTTCCCCCCCTCTTTCCCGTCTTCCAATCTCTTTTCCTTTCCCTCTTCTTCCTCTTTTCCTCCCTCTTTTCCCCCCTCTTTCCCCTCTTTCATGCTCATGCTCTTATGCTCATGCATAAGCATAAGCATAAGCATAAGCATGAGCATACGTCTCTTTCACTTATGCTCATGCATAAGCATAAGTATGAGCATATGTCTCCTTCTCTTATGCTTATGCTTATGCATAAGAGAAGGAGACATATGCTTATGCTTATGCATGATGCATAAGCATAGGAGAAGGAAACACATGCTCATGCTTATGCTTATGCATGAGCATAAGAGAAGGAGACATATGCTCATGCATAAGCATAAGCATGAGCATATGTCTCCTTCTCTTATGCTTATGCTTATGCATCATGCATAAGCATGAGCATATGTCTCCTCTTTGCTAGCAGCACATGGCTTTGTTAGGAGTCTCGACGAGTTTGTAGTGCAAATGACCGATGAGGAGGCAGCGAGATTCTTCTCTCTGCTATCTTAGAGGACCTCAGCAATTCCCTCTCCTACACCGACAGCTGGACCTACTGCCCAGCCATCCCCTCGTGCCCCTTCGACCGAGGGGTCATCACCTGTGCGTGCCTATCGTAAGGGAAGGAAGAGTAGGAGGGGCCGCTTATGTTGTGCTAACTCGGGAGATGTAGACGAGTCAGCACACTCACATCCCTACAGGTCTCCACTTGGTCCCGAGACACAGTATCAGTCAGGTCCCTTGCCCTCTCCTACTCCGACTGCTACTCCTCGCTCTGGAAGCGCTTGCATAGCTTCCACTCCTTCTGACTCTGCCACTACCATCAGTCCTCCTTACCCAGTTAAGGATCTCTCCTATCAAATCACGGTTGCCGGAGAGATAATAGAATATAGAAAGGGCAAAGCAGTGATGGCCACCATGAGGCAATTGATGCACCATCACTTCAAGTGCAGCATTGCTACCGATTGGCAGTATCAAGATGACCAAAAGAAGCAGGCGGTCATCGATGAATTAAAACAAAAATACCCTAACCCGCCAAATTGGGAGTTTAATGAGAATTATACGCGAGAGCGCATGGGTTTGGTCTTGAAGCATCGTAGATCAACCTTGCGTACTTCCATCGCAAAGGGGATGGCTGAACCCAGTTGGGCAGACAAAGGTGATTGGAAGTTCTTCAAGAAGCAGAATAGGGACCATCGCGAAATGTTCGAGGGTCAGAGGAGGGCTGCGAGAAGATGGCTGGATGCCGTAGGTACTTCACACTTTGGTGCAGGCGGACGGTTGGCGTTCGAGGCAACCGTGGTAAGTCTACTTCTTCTCATTTAATGTATTGTTCTATTTTGTTTTACCACATATTACATGCACTTTATCTAACTCTAACTCTTGTAAATTGGATCCACAGCAAGCTGCGATGGGTCGTCTTCCTACAGATGTAGAGACACAACGCGTGTTTCGCATAGGAACAAAGCCGTGGTTTATTGAGCAAGAGGCAATGGGAGCGACGATCAATTGGGTTGAGGTGGCTGCTTGCATGGTATAAGTCTACTCCTACTTGTAATCTCACTTTTTAAATTGTTTTATTCTTTAAGTTCCAATCTAATTTTTAATTTATATGGTTCACTCTTAGGGTCAAAGCTCGAGTGTCCCATTACTAGAGGCGAGCGATCACCAGGGCCAAGGATCAGACGCACGTGACAAGGGTCAGGGAGAAGGCGCAGCTCATGAGGACCAAGGATCAAGCCAACAAGACGAGGACGAGGATGCAAATGATTAGAACGAGGACGAGGATGATGAGGACGATTCGAATGAGTAGTAGTAGTAGTAGCAGTTTGCATATACTTCGCCATGTATGTCATTTTGTATATCCGCTCGTTTGAGTGATTTTGTATTACCCTTTTCGAAAGGGTAATTTTGTAACAAACAATGTTGTATATGTTCGACATATATATGCTTTTGTTGCTCCATCATTTCATTTGAGCAATTTTGTATCACCGTTTTCGCAAGGGAAATTATGTAATAATAAACTTTTTTTTGTAATTACCAAAAAAAAAACATTGGTGGGGCAAAATAGGGCTTACTATGGCCCTGTTTAGCCCCACTAATGCTTTTTTTTTAGTTCTATTAATCATCGCTACATAGCGACATTTACCAGTGTCGCTATATGGCGACGTTTATCAGCATTGCTATATAGCGATGCTTTATAGTGATCGTTCTTTTCCAACGCTTTTAATGACTTTAATGATGATGTTTGCACCTGTAAAAGAAAATTTAATGTAAAAAGCATCGGTATTTTCGTCAAAAAAGGGCCTATGCCTTGTAGTGAATTAGTAGATTGCATTTTTCCTTTTTATTCTTTTATTCTTTGCATTTTCCCTTTTTCCCTTTTTCTTATCTGGATTTTTTATTTTTATTTTCCTTCCTCTTTATTTTCTACCTTTTCTATAGGCTATGCATTTGCATGTGCCATTTACTTTGGCTCCTCTACTACATCGTCATTGAATTTTACCCAATCTACTACATTAAAAGAAAAACATGCAACTAAGTAGACAACTAAGGTTGACATTCAGCATAACAACTACTTCTTTGTACAAACAACATAAAAGACTAGAAAACAAAGATTTGGAGAAATAGAGAGACTAAAATTATATTTTTTGAATTGTGTTATAATACGGATAAATCAATAACTCATATACAGTTTGTTACAGCCTATGTTTTTCTTCTTGATCACACCTTGTGTCACATCTGGGTAGACCCTTTTTCTTTTTGGAAGATAAACCTGAGAGCCCGAGGTGGCACCGTGGGACAAGGAATTATTTCAAAACAAAACACCATCACAAAACATTTGACAAATTAGTTGCTCAAATTGACCATTATTGGGAAGACGAGGGCAAATGTTATAAAATAAATATAAATAATAGGAAAGCTAGAGAGATTGAATTGAGATGTGAGTAGATGAGGGACCAATGATAGGTGGAAGAGCAGCAGAGGTAAGAGAAGCTAAGACATGAGTGATGGAAGGGAAGCAGAGAAAGAAAAAGCTATAGAGATTCAGAAAGGACAGAAGAGCAGTCAAGATGAGAGCAACTAAGACATGATGTGATGGAGAGAGAACCAACAAAACAATGACTCGAAAGCAATAACATACTGATTCACATGATGAAAGGAGTGGTCATTCAAACTAATCATGCTAGAATGTTTGGACCACTATTTTAAAATTAAAAAAGGATGAATATGGTTTCATTATGCTTGCATATGCTATTCTCTATATGCTAAACGACACAAAAAGCATGTCGCCTAGTTCACATGCTAAGACATAACATCTATTTGAGTTCTATTCGCCATATCCAGATGGAAAAAAATTCACCATATCCAAATGAATGAAAGAGAGTGTGCAATAGTTTAAGTTGATATGTGTGTGCTTTTGTCTTAGGAGATTCACCTCAGAAAATTTTAGTGTACCACGTGCATTCAAAAGGAGGGGTATCTTAATTCAACTTTTTGGAAAAATTTAATAGGATTACAATAACAGGAGGGGTTTTTTAATTGAACTTTAGAAAACATTCACTTAGTTCATAAGTAAAGAGGGTTGGAGAATTTTAATTGAATGCACATGATATGTAGGGTTTCTTAGTAGTGCACCCCTCGAGTTTTTTTTTTTTTTTGTGTGTGTGTGTGTGTAAGTTGTGTAAAGTTTAGCATCTCCTTTTCTTTCATTCATCATGTCTATCCATGTAATATGTTTCCTAAAATTTTCTAAGATTAATGATTATAACCTTTGGAACATTGAAAAAATTAACGAAATAACACTTTTGTTCATAACGTTTTGATTATCATATAAAATCTTAATTTTTATATACATCAATGATGTACAAAGAGGTTATTTTTCATGAAATTCAATCAAGGATTTTTTTAAAAACGTTTTCCATTCCAAAAAATACGTTTCAAATCAATAAAATTCGATTTGAATGGTTTAGATCATTAGAAACACCTACTTTTATTTACAAAATATGGTAGTAAGTTGACCAAGAATATACCACTTAATCTCTAATGTTTTTGCATGGTATACCATATACACAATTTATATATCACATGGTAGTAAGAAAACCATATTTTTGTAAGAATTGACCAATCCACCAATCACCAAGGGAAAAAAATCCTTGATTAAGTGATTTTTTTTAACGATTTTGATTTTTAAAATTTGATTTAATCAATTAAAATAACCATTTTAAATCCAAAGATTTAAATCCTTTGAAAATCCTTGGCTTCAATAATGGCACTAGGAAGATATTGTGTATCAAGAATTTGCTCAAGCCCTATGTCTATGATGAATGAAAATAACAATAACCAAACATAGCCCATGTTAAAAGTATGAGAGAATATCAAAGATCTTCAAAAAATTGCATAGATCCTATTTGAGCAATGATTAGGTTGCAATTGAAGCAAAGAAAATAGGAAAGCAAACTAAGAAATATGAAGAACAATTGAAAAGCTATAAGCACTTAATAGCATATCAAATTAGTGATCTTGAAAGTAAAGTTTTCATTTAATGTCTAAATATATATAATGTTAACATCTCAAAAAATAAATGTGCTCTACTGTGTTATAGGTCATGAGATATGTAGTGTTAAATTTTCCAAAATTGTATGTGCACTAATTTTCTAAAAATATATAAATAATATAACGTTAGAGAATGTCAATATTGAAAGCATTATATATGCTCTATTCTAAAATTCAATTTATGCTCATCTTTGTGATTGTCGTAGCCTTAGCCATAGCCATAACACCTCTTTACTATCCTTGCTTGATCCAATGCTTTTTTTGTCACCATCAATCTAAGAGTGACCTCAAAACTTAATATTCTATGTCTTGCCATGGTGTTCAAACTAGTGTGTGTGTGTGTGTGTGTGTGTGTGTGTGTGTGTGTGTGTAAGGACAAGCACGATGTTGTAGTACAATTTTGATTAGCATATATAGCCCGAAATTGGAGCTAGTATGAAGTGCACTTGAGGGTTTTAACTCACAAAATTTTAGTATACCATGTGCATAGAAAAGGAGGGATATTTTAATTCAACTATTGGAAAGAGTCAAAATATGCATGGGATGTCACCCAAGGGTCAAGGCTTGGCAAGACAATAGGGAGTCAATGCAGATGGCACCTGGCAAGGGACTGTCACATTGAGCAATAAGACAATGGGGAGTCAATGCACCCAAGGGGCAAGGCTTGGCAAGACAAGTGGGAGTTAATGCAGATGGCACCTGGCAATGGACTATCGTGACATTGAGCAATAAGACAATGGGGAGTCAAATTATGCAGATGGCACGAATTGAGGCTCTTTAAGAGTAACAATTTAAATTGTAAACATATGTTCAATCTATATCATTTTGGATATAAAGACTCTAGCTGAGAGCAACGTCTCTCAATGTAATCATATAATGATAGCTATAATTGCAATTATAATTCTTTGGTTCAATAAAAAACTTGGGTCTTATGGCATCATGTCTTTTTTCTATTTATTAAAAGTTTTAAAAATTTTGTGCATATTGCGAGTGACAATGTTATTTTCATGAAATATTTAAGTCTCCTTTCATGGATTTATAAATTTATCATGTCAAGGAAAAATATTAAAAATAATTAAATTAACAAATAACTTAGGTATAGCTAGAATTTCTAATATAGGATTATTTCAAATTCTTGCATGTTGGTGCAAAAGTGTAGATTGAAAAAACAATATTTTTATGTGAATATGATAGTGCCACAAAATGAACTTTTAATTTGGGAAGAATATTTTCAAAAAGTAAAATTTTGATTTGGGAAGGATATTGTCACAAAGTAAACTTTTCATTTGGGAAGGATTTTTGGGCTTCGTCCAAAAGCAACAGAAAAAGTCCAAAATTAATGAAATAGGTGTTATATAGAAAGCTCGCGAGGGCTCTTCATTTGGTAAGATTATTATCAATAGCTCCTACATCTAGCATGTTGGGGTAAGGCACACCACAATTGAGTCATGAATAATGAGAGAGGGAGTGCGTTCATTGTGATTGTTGAAGTGGTCAAATGCTCCAATATTTAGTGTATTGGGGTAAGGGTCAACCACAATAGCAATGCAATGTATGCGAAGGGGATTATGCAAGATATCAAGATTTCTAAAAGGTAATTTTTCTTAGTTATCCATGCACAGTCAGACATGCTCATGTATGGCCATTTTAGCATTTGAAATGCCAATACAAGCTTCGTCCCCAGTCTAGAGTATTATACATGAGTTGGATTTTCTAAGAAAATTATCAGCTTGTGAGATGGCTATGAAAAGATCCCTTGCCATCTCATAGGGTAATTTGTGTGGAAAACCCAATCCACCCATAGTACTCCTAATTGAAGACCAAGCTCTCATCGGCATTTAGAATGTTAAAATTGTGATGTATGAGCCTATGTTGTTGTGCTCGATTTTTCAAGTTACACACACACACACATGCATACACCTTCAATTCCTTTGATGGAGTAACTTGTATTTATCTTCATGTGAATGAGATGGTGTTGTGAAGAGAGTGGGAGAGAAGGAAGGAGTCTCACTTGCGGCTTTCTCACATACACAATGGGGGAATACACACAAAGGTGGAGGCTGAAAATAGTTTTCCTCTTCTTAGTTGTGAAAGCCAAAAGAACTCTAAGTACAAAGGAATAGATGAAACCTATATGTGGGTCTCAAACCAAACTCAGCTAACTAAGGTGGCATACTAACTAAGCCACGAACTAGAGTACATAAAGATAGCTGTCATCCAACTGTTATTCATGGGCGATGCAACTAACAAGTCGGTGACATAAATGCACAATGATCACCTTGGCATATCATGAGTGGAGCTCGATATCTCAACAATCCCCCTCGAGATCAATCCCAATTCATGCATACCAAGCAGGTCTCTAAGCTTCAAATTTTGCTCCAAAGGAATTGAAATAGGCTTACAGCCTATCATCCCATATTTGGACAACATGTCCAATCCATAAGTCTGCCTCTGCAAGAGCCATATCCCACTTGTGGATCTAATCACCTCAATGCCCAAGAAGTAACACAGCTCTCCCAAATCCGTCATCTCAAACTTCTGCTTCAATAGCATTTTCACATGAAGGATATTTTCATCACTATCACCTGTGATGATCAAATCATCAACATAAATGACAAGCAGCATAATACCTTTCTCTGTTTTTCTCAGATAAAGTGAGAAATCTGCCTTGGAAATTTGAAAACCAATAGTGACAAGATACTGTCCTATCTTGTCAGACCATGCTCTAGGTGCTTGCTTCAAGTCATACAAGGCTTTTTGCAACCTACAAACAAACTCAGGATGAATAGCATGAACATAACCCGGCGGCTGCTCCATATAGACCTCTTCTTGCAAATCACCATGCAAGAAAGCATTCTTTACATCCATCTGATGTAAAGACCATCCCTTTGATGCAACCATAGCAATGATTGCTCTTATGGTTGCCATCCTTGCAAGTGGACTGAATGTTTCTTCATAAATAATGCCATATGTCTGTGCATACCCCTTGACAACTAATCTTGCCTTGTATTTGTTCACAGAACCATATGCATTGTGCTTCACCTTATAAACCCACTTGCAGCCAATTGCATTCTTGTCTTTAGGCAAAGGCACCAATTCCCATGTAGCACTTGCTTCCAAGGCATCCATTTCTTCATCCATGGCTTTCTCCCATTTTTCGTTTCCCATGGCTTGCTCAAAAGAAGTGGGTTCTGGTTCCCGTATTACTTTGACCATATAGGCATAGTGAATGGTTGTAAATCCATCATATTTTAGCCTTCCACAGGATACCTAGCTCTGGTAGACCTACGCAAAATAGGCTCACTACTAGGTGCTCTCAAAACATCCCTTGTCTTCCTTACTCTAGGTGTAACAACAGAAGGAATACCCAACTCATCATCAATGCTCTGTTGTTTTGAGCCACTGGATTCACCATCCACATAAGAGTGACTTGCATTCACTTCAACCATGGGTTGATCTACTTTCTCTTTTCCTTTTCGTGATACTTGCATACCACTATCTGCATTGCTTTGAGGAGATTCTCCTAATCTCAATCTGCCTGTCCATGGCAAAGTATGTGAACCACTGCTAGAGGACACTATAAGTCCACTAATATTTTGTGATTGCTACTGTGAATTCTGTGCAGCATTACCATTTTGTGCATCTACATCATCAATCACATTTACTGGTTTATACCAGCTACTCATCTCATCAAAAACAACATCTCTGCTCACTATAAACTTATGAGTAGAAGGGTTATAGCATCTATACCCTTTCCTCTGCAGAGAATAACCAATAAAGATGCACTTCTTAGCTTTTGGATCAGACTTGGATCTCAACTCATCTGCCACATGAACGTAGGCAATGCAACCAAAAACTTTCAAATGAGAAATATCTGGTTTCCTACTAGTATACATCTCCTCTAGTGTCATGCCATGTATTGCTGTAGTGGGAGTCCTGTTCATTATGTAGACCACTGTAGCAACTGCTTCAACCCAATAATAATCTGGCAGGTCTTTTTCGTTGAGCATGACACGAGATACCTCTCCAATATGCCTATTTTTTCTTTCTGCAAGTCCATTTTGCTGTGGGGTATGACTGCATGAATATTGTTGCTTTATGCCATGCTCCTGCAAGAACCTTGCAAACTCATTTGAGAGGTGCTCTCCCCCTCCCTCTAACCTTAGGCATTTTATTTACAGTCCTGTTTCTTTTTCAACCATAGCTTTAAAAGCTTTGAAATGCCCAAACACTTCACTTTTCTTCTTCATAAAATACACCCAAACTTTTCTACTGTAGTCATCAATAAAAGTGACAAAATAATGACAGCCCCCAATAGATGCAGCTTTAGTAGTCCACACATCGAAGTGGATTAATTCCAATGGCCTCTTACTCTCTTGAACATGTCTAGGAAATTGTTTCCTTGCTTGTTTTCCAAATTGACAGGCTTCACATACCTTATGCATTTCTACAACCTTGAACTTAGGCAATACTGCAACAATATTTTGGGCCTTCATTAATTGAAGTCGTTATACATTAACATGACCAATGCGTTTAGAGTGCATTTATGCCAGATATCAATATCTGCAACTACACCCGTCCCATGTGCAAACATTGTTGCACTCAATTCAGGCATGTCTGCATCCAAAGTAAACATCGTACCCTTCTTCTTCCCTTTTGCTATCAACTGACCTTTCTTTTTCATATCCTCAAGAAAGCATCCATGAGGATTAAATCTGACCTGCAAGCCCTGCTCAACCATTTGACCAATAGAAACCAGGTTCTTGTGATATTCGAGACATGAAATACATCAGACAGGTATTTCTTTTTCCCATCCTGCATAGATAAAGGAATTTTACTGATTTGCACAATAGGATGTGCAGTATCATTACCAGTCTCCACAAATCCTGGTGTTTCCATTTTCCTTGCATCCTGCATCCATTCTGCATGACTTGTCCTGTGGTTTGACGCATGTGAGTCAACATACCACACATCATTTCTTTCTTCTACACTTGTCATAGAATTGGTCATGTGCGGGACCATAAACAGATGCTCATTTCTGTCATCACTCTGTCTACTAGAGGATGCATAATTGCCTTGTTGCAATTTTTCAGTCATGATGTCATTCTACTTTTTATAGCAGTCTTTAGCTATATGACATTTTACCACAATAGTAGCATTCAACATTGTTGTTTGCATTTTGCCTCTCTACCATCCACCACAATCTCTTTGGCTCCCCTTGCCTCTAAAATTACCACGTCCTCCTCCATGGGACTGGTTTTCTTGAATTTGTTGCATATTCTAATTTCTACCATGGCCTCCAGTGTGCTCTACCACTGCCTCTACCTCTTCCAGCGTTTGAGTAGAAGACAGATTCTCTTGAAGTTCCTCCTGAAGAAGATGCACCATCATTTCTCTGCTCTTCAGAAATTAGAAGAGCAATCAACTCCCCAAAATCAGGAAAATTCTCACGGATGGCAATGGATGTTCGGAATTGTGCATAATCCTTTCCTAGACCATTCAAGGTCACAGAAACTAAGTCATCATCTTCCACTAGTGACCCAATGGAAGCAAGTGCATCTGCAATCTTCTTCACCTTCATGTGGTAGTCATTGATGCTCATATTTTCTCTTTGCACATTATGCAATTCCTGCTTGAGCTACATTTTCTTGGCTTGTGTATTTGTGCTATACATTTTTGTCAAAGTATCCTACGCCTCCTGTGGCGTGCTTGCATCCTAAATATGCACAATCATAGAATCTAAAATACTAATAGACAGCCAGTACATAACTTTTCTCGCTCTCTCATGCCATCCTTGAAATGCCTGCAACTCTTGTTGGTTTGGAACATTAGGAATAATTGGTTCTTGTTCAGCTCTAGTAATGAACTCCCAATAGTCTTTTCCCTTAAGGAAATTCATAATTCTAAACCTCCATACTTGGAAGTTGTTCTTGTTAAGGTTTTCAGTGACAATCTATGAAAGAGCATCGGATGCCATTTTAGAACATTGCAAAATATTCTGTCACTGCAAAAAACACAACTTTTATCTCACAAGGGCAAATTTGCAAAACTGATGAAAGTGGTATTTGACCACACAGTCACTTCCTAGTGATGATTTTGCATCAACAAGCAATAAGAATGATTCTGTCACTCCCAATATCTCTGCGCACAGGCATACGATGCAATTTCTGTGGCAACTTTTCACCGGCATGTAGAATAGTGGTCACACAGCAAAAATAGGGTGCTTTTCTGAGTGCCTACGAAAAACTTCCGCCTCCAAAACTAGCCTTGAAATGGCCTCGAATCAAAAAAATAATGTCACCGAAATAGCTTTGCCCTCTCCCACAACATATACTACCCTCTCGCCACACCACGAAGGGTGTCCTAATCTGAGACAGTGCACTCTTGCACTTTTTGGCTGTGCTACCTGCAGAGATTTGCTCCCAAACTCGAAAAAGGAAAGCAACACTGATCCTCTTACCAAGACACCGTGAACTTGGTTTGCGTTCTTGAGCTCCTTACCATGAACCGGGCTCTGATACCATGTGAAGAGAGTGGGAGAGAAGGAAGGAGTCTCACTTGCGGCTTTCTCACATACACAATGGGGGAATACACACAAAGGTGGAGGCTGAAAACAGTTTTCCTCTTCTTAGTTGTGAAAGCCAAAAGAACTCTAAGTACAAAGGAATAGATGAACCCTATATGTGGATCTCAAACCAAACTCAGCTAACTAAGGTGGCATACTAACTGAGCCATGAACTAGAGTACATAAAGATAGCTGTCATCCAGCTATTATTCATGGGCGATGTACCAACCGCATCTGCAGCTAAAAAGTTGGGGACATAAATGCACAATGGTCACCCTGGCATATCACGAGTGGAGCTCGATATCTCAACAGGTGCAACTTTCCTTGTCCTTTTGTTAGGTGCTTACTTTATTTAGAGAGATTGTATTGATGTGTGTTTACGCAATTGGAGTGTGGACTTTTTGTAACACCCACTTCATTAATTTTGGACTATTGCATTGTTCAAATTCATTTTTTGAGATACTTTTGGATTAAATTTGGAAAAAAAAGGCCACTCCTTAAACAAAATATTGAGGCAAAAAGAAATCAAAAGTAAAAAATTTAATCTAATATTGTACCTAAAGTAGAGTTACATCAAAAGCTGGCAAAAAGCAACCTATATTTGTAACTTTTTGAAATGAAAAAAAATCAATTATATTACATCTAAAGTATATTTACATTAAAAGCAATGCTAAAATATCAAGTATTTTGTAATGGTATTAACAAACACCTTCAAATATTTTCAAGAGAACTCCCAATTATAGTTACTAAAAGATATCCAAATTATAGATTATGATCTTAGAATGTACCCAGTCCTCTACTAACACTTGATCTTCATTGGCTGATATAATTATAACTGCATAAGAAAAGCAAGGACATGGAGATTCTTTCTTGAAAATTTGTTTATCAAGCCCTTATGGTGGCTGGTTCTTGATCTACAGAAAATCACAATGGGCCATACCAAGCACTATGATAATAAAGGATACCAAAATACGCTACCAGATCGTGTCTAGATGTTTTCAAATTCATTTTTACTTATTCACTCTCTCTTATCTTCTCATGCTCCTCCCTCTCTATGCACCTTTGAGCATCAAACTCTACTCTCTCACTGTATGTCAATGGAGAGTCTTGTCTCCTTCTAGTCCCTCTCTTTGCTTTGTTTTCAGCAATCTATACTAACATATCATTATTTGCTTCCTCCACAACTTCTATGACATGAAATACATCCATCAGTGGAGAGATGATAAAGAAAGTGAGATGGAAGAAGAAAGTGCTTGTAGAAGGATTAGGATAGGAGAATGCTAATGAGAGAGGAGTTACTAATTCTACAATGATGAGTGTGGGAAGTGCAAGCCCAATAAATATTATCTAGGATGAGAGAAAAAGTGCTTTCACCATGATGAGGGCAAGAGAACGCTCTAATCGATAGTGTAAAGTGCAAGTTCCGAATACTATGAAGTGTAGGATTTTAGATAAATCAAATAATGTAAATGAGTTAAGCATTGGGAATCGATAGTGTGAAGTGAAAGATTTCAAATAACTATTACATTCTGCTCATCACACTTTTAATTTTTCAAAGAATCACATAATTATACATTCATATAATAAAACAGTGTACATGAAGTAAATATCATAGAATTCTAAGAACCACATCATAAGACATTCATATAATCAAATAATACAATGAGCAAATAACTCTCATCTAATAAATGGTGTTTCACATATGACTTTGTCATAAGACATTGACCATATAACTACATAACACTCATGGAATAAACAACACGAAGATATGCTCCTCATGCATATATACAAAAACAACATCATACATGCATCACAATGGAGTGAACTCTTTTGATGCTTCTTGTGGAGGTTGTGATGTTCTGGGTGTACATATTGAGTCTCTACTTCTCGTGTAGGATGTGGTGCTTTTAGAGTAGACTCTATCGCTTCTTTATTTATAAGTTGTGATGCTACTTCAGTTGTGTGTTGTTCTTTAATGGCAACAATTAGGTCTCAAATAGTCTTAGCTCTAAACAATTATAGATCGAGCATTGAGTATTTGAGATTTGAATATTCTTCTGATGAGAACATGTGGCTTCAATTCGAAAATTTCATTAAAGATCAACATGCAGTTATAGGCAACTCTCCACCACAACTATGCCCAGCCTCTTGCACTAGTACTATTCATCTTTGGAAAGTTGGTGAGTGTTGGCTCTTTCATACTGCTTTCATAGGAAGAGACGGGTTCTCTCAGTATGTAGGGTTTCGAGGCTTTTTGTCACCTACAGATATAGTGGGGTTGTCGGTTGTAGTATATGTGTAGCTTAGGACATCCAGTCATGTTTCGGTGAGAGACATAGGCTTAAGTGTGGTAAGCAAACAAAGTGCATGCATGTGTAAAAGGAACGTGTATCATCATGATTGAGGTAATGAAGGCTTTCACCTTCATTGGGGGTTGTAGGGTTTAGGAGGAGTTTAAGGGTTAGAAGGATGTTCTAGAGTTAGAAGGAAGTTCCAGGGTTTAGAAGGAGGTTCCAGGGTTTAGAGAGAGGTTCCAGAGTTTAGAAGAGGTTCCAGGGTTAGAAGGAGGTTCCAAGGTTTAGAAGGAGGTTCCAAGGTTTAGAAGGAGTTGTAGGTGTAGAAGGAGTTCCAAGGTTTAGAAGGAGTTGCAAGGTTTAAAAGGAGGTTCCAGGGTTAGAAGGAGGATCCAAGGTTCAGGATAGAGTACATGGTGGAGAACTCATCTCCCTCGTAGATCATGGAGTTTTAAGGGTTGAGGAACAAAAGGTTTAGGGGGAGCATAGTCCAGTGGGAGAGGAAGAAGGTGTAATAGCATGGGGGAAAAAAGAGAGAGAAGGGAGGAGGAGGAGGGAGGAGGATGAGAGAGGAGGAAGGAGGAGGAGGAGGAGGGAGGAGGAGGAGGAATGAGGAGGAGGGAGGAGGAGAGGGAGAGGGTGGGTTGCAAGGTTGGAGGAGAGGGGAGGAGGAGTTGCAAGGTTAGGACATGCTTTTGGACATGGAGTGCAAGGAAGCATGGACACTTGAGACACATGCTTGGAATACCAAAGTAGACTCAACACAATGCCCCAAAGAGTGTGGGCTTCATTCCATTATGGGGTATTTATACAAGTTGGAGAGCTTCTCTCTCTGCATGTAGGAATTGTAACAGATTCTCTCTCTACATGCAGAAGTCGTATGTAGAAGTTGTAACATATTCTCTTTCTACATGTAGAAGTCGTATGTAGAAGTTGTAACACATTCTCTTGCAGACACTGCCATCGAATCTTCTTGGAAAGAGGTTTCGCGGGGATCTCGTTGTTGAGGCTGGCATTTCTTGCTATCTTGCATACATGTTGGATGCGATTGCACCCTTATCATTGAGCTTGTAGATAATTTGTATGCAAGTCTGAGATGATAGCATATAGGAGACAGCTGTGATGTTTGGTGGGGGTCTCGTTGCAGAGGCTGCAGACTCTTTTGCCAATTCATCTTGAGTTTTGGCATAGCTTCTTGTCATGCTTGTGAATTCATTGCATGCTTTGAGAGTATGGAATGAAAGGGTGTGATACTATTATTGATGCAATCTACTATGTGCCTATTCAAAATCGTGTGAGTGTATGTGATGTGTCTAACTGTATGCTTATTTGTGTGATTTAATGGGAAAACTAAGACTCAATCATCCCTAATACGAAATTGATTAGGTCTTCCTAAATGTGCAAAAATGTGCATATGCCAGTGAGTGTGCATGTAACAATGTAGTGCAAACTATATGTGCAAAAACGTGCATATGCGAGTGAGTGCTTGTGATACAATCTAATCCTAACTAAGGAAGACTTGGTTTTCCAAATCTTTGTTTTTGTCGGGGATGGATTGCGTGTTGAAGTAGTAGCGCTTTAGTTGGCTCCCAATTATTGTTGTGTTGAATTGGACTCCGTCCAAGGTTTCTAGCAGCATAGCTTGAACTTCAGATGCTATTTGTGGTCTTGGCATTACTATGGGGACACTACCACTTGTGTAATTTTTGAAGTACTCCAGCACTTCTTGAAGATCAGCCTTTGATGTGTTGAACTAGCCTGACATGTGCCATGTGTATGGGGTGGCATAGTATTTGTTTGGCTCTTGGAGACCCTCTTTTTTTTTTTTTTTGGGTGAATTCTCTTGATCGATATTCATACGCACATGTGGCCTCAGGGGGGTCACTCATCATATGTAACCCTATCACGTGAGTTCAATAGAAGGATTTTTTTTATTTCTAAAATTTACAGAAATAACTATAAATAAGGGACTATTTAAAATAAGTTTGGAAAAAATTTACAGATTTGTATAGAAAAGGGGTACATTTTATTAATGAATTCTTTTACAGATAAGGGACTTTAAATATAGGCCTTGAATGCACGTGATATAGAGGGTTTATACATAGTGACCCCCCTCAGCATGTGGCTTATACTTTCGAAACTTCTTATGTTGGGAACTGTGGGGTAACTTTTCCACTGGTAAGGTGTTTCCAAGTAAGGGTTCATTTGCTATGCATACTTCTTCCAGTCCCTCAGGTGACCATGCAAGAGGTAGTGGTTCTGATGTCGAGGGACTTGCTTTGCAACGTACAATTCGACGATCCTTGATTAGAATCATTCGAATTCATTGAAGTGCTTGGCCTTGGCTTTTCTGCAATTTTCTCCATCTTTCTTGCGGGATCTGCTGTTATTCAACTTTGGAGGTTCAACTTTTGGGAGCTCGACTGCCATTAGGGCATGCATAATGGCCAAGTCATTATCAAAGATTTGACCTTCAATTTCAGCATTTGCAACCTTTGTTTCAAGATCCCAAGAAAAATTTGAGTGATCATTGGTATGGGTACCTTCTTTAAGTTCATTATCCCACTCGAGTTCAGCCATAAAGAATGGCATCTCTAGATTGACTCGTTCTTCATGTTGGAGTGGAGGATCTACTTGTAGCACCTTAGCATCGATCTGTGAGAAGATGGGGTCTAATGAATGGCAGTTGTCAATGGTTGCCAATGTTTGTATCCAGTTATTGACATTGCTTTGTGAGTCACCTGCTATTGCATGTTGTTGCAAGGGAGCTGATGAGGAGCTGATTTTCTTGAGATTGTTGTTGAAGATGTGTCATCTAATGCTCTAGGCACAATTGGTTTAATAGCTCATGTCCCCACATTCACCCTAACCGCAGTGTCTCGATTCTCGATTGTCAGTCTATCAGTTCCCCAGTCATGGAGGACTGATGCTTCCCGTAACCAAGGACATCCCAGTAAGATTTGATAGGATTTTTTGGGGAGATCCAAGATTGTGAATTGAAGGGAAAAGCGGACTCCTATGATCTTTGTGTACATGCCATTCACTATCCCCAAGGGTTTAGCCCGTGAATCATCAGCAAGGCATATGTTGAAATTAGACTTTTGCATCGGTGGGAGACCCCATTCTTCATAGAGCTCCTTTGATAGGACATTTACACTTGCTTCACCATCCACTATGGCTTGGACTTATTATATGCCTTATGGATCAAAGGCACAATAATGTTGTGTATGTCATCTCTCTCACCCATCCGCACAGGGATATCTTCAATGTCGTTCATAGGTGGAGGGGGATTTGCGAGTTCAACCCATCCTTTGAAACTCTCCCAGAGATTGGGATAATTTCGTAGGAGGATTCCGATGGGAATTGACACAAGGCAACTCAAGATGCTAGAGAGTGCGGCTCCTTCAAGTTGACGTGGTAGTACATTTTGTTGTGGATTCTGTTGTTGGAACAAAGGCTCGAGTACAGTATCAATACTTTGTGGGACCAAGTCATGGATTGGGTCTTGAGCTTGTTTCTCAGCCTCAAATTGAGCTTGTTCATTTTGTACCCATTGTTGAAGTGTTTGAAAACGAGCCTTCTCCACCTCTGTATTTGGATATGGAGCGTCTTTTATTGGAGGCTCGGGAGTTGATGTGGATGAGCTCGGCTGCTCATTGCTTAGCGGAGGTGGAGGCACTTGTACTTTCTTTTTACGAAGACTCTTTGGTTGGATTGGAATGTTAGGGTCCTTGGTGGCCTCTTTTTGTTGGCGTGTAATTACATTTATAGGTCGTGATTTTACACTTGCTGGACCCAAACTTTGATGGTCCACCCTAATGATGCCGATGGGGATGTCAGGCTTAATTTTTGTTTGTTCTGGGACCTTATTTTTAATGGGACAATCCATACAGGCATGTCCTATGCCACAATCTCTATAGAGTGGTTGGAAAGTAGGTGGGCTACCACAATGAGGGCACTCTGCGATCTGATGATTTTGTCCACAACCGTAGCATTTGATTGGTGTATGATATGTGTAGGGATGTAATTGATTTGCATAAATTGGTATTAGACCCTCTGCACCATCTACATGGTACACTAGGTACTCTGCATTATACTCAAATGGCGAGTCTACTTCCTTGGCTTGTAATTGATGTACTGGAACTGCCTGAGGAGCTAGATTTGGTGCTCTTGGATATGATCGTGGATTTGGATTCATGAGTAATTGTGGGACTTGTGTCAAAATGGGAACAGGATTTAGCCTCGGAGCTGGGGGCACTTGTGCAAGTGCCGGTTGCCTATATATTGGCATGGGTGCCGCTTGGTATTGTTAAGGTCGAGGCGGGTTGTTGCGCATGTTGAAGATGCAACTGTTCTCATCATGGTCATCGATGATGCAGATATGGCACCACAACCTTGGTGGTGGATTTGCTTGTGCAGTGATCCTAGCTCTAAGGACCGGGCACTCATATGCTATATGATTTGCCAGGCAGTGTGGACACCAGACATTTTCTCGCCGTGGATATGTTTGAGTTGGCGGCTGAGACAAGTGAAGTTTTTTGATCCATGGCCTGCATCATATCTTCTTTCAGCTTCGAGGTCATGGCCTCTAGGCGAGGCCTCTAGGCGATCTTCATTTAATGTTTCAGCAATGAACTTGGATTTGCCTTTTTCGGAGTGCTTATCTCGGGTACTAGATCTACTGTCATCACTGCTAGTGTCTGAGTCTGTCTGAGTCTGTCATGCCATCCTCGATGTCAATGGTTGCCGCATGAGCAGCACTGAACGTTTCATAGCTGCTTATCTTTTTCATATCCTTTCAGATTTTCTTTCTGAGTCCTGCAATGAACCATGCCGTGAGGTGCTTTGCATTTGGGCATGGGTCACATTTGGTGATTAATCTTTTCATCTTACCCAGGTATGTGCGTACATCTTCTCAACGGCCTTGTTCGAGCTTGCTGAGTTGGAGAGCGGGATCATCTTGTAGCCTCTCCGTTTGAAAGCGTCTTTTAAATTCCCTCGGGGGGGTCACTCATCATATGTAACCCTATCACGTGAGTTCAACAGAAGGATTTTTTTTATTTCTAAAATTTACAGAAATAAATATACATAAGGGACTATTTAAAATAGTTTTCGAAAAAATTTACAAATTTGTATAGAAAAGGGGTACATTTTATTAATGAAATTTTTTACAGATAAGGGACTTTAAATATAGGCCTTGAACGCACGTGATATAGAGGGTTTATACATAGTGACCCCCCCGAGTAAATTCCGTCTGAAGTAGGTCCCATGTGGCATGCTCTTCCACTAGAAGGTCTAAGTACCATTCAGACGCTTCATCAATTAAGGCCATGGGAAACCAAGCCACCTTGGTTTCATGGGATTGATCACCACTGGCTCGGCATGCAGCATCAAAATGCTGGAGGAAGCGGGCTGGATCTCCCCTACCATTATATTTGGGAAGTTCCAGTTTTCCCAAGGGGCATCTGCCATGATTGTTATTATTTCGTCACTTAAAGAAATTGTCAGCCTCTGCATCGAGGTCGATATCCCCATCATTGTCATGATGGCATCCAGCCATGTTGGGTCGTGGAGGAGTTAAAGGGAGTGGTTGAATCTCAGGGGGGGATTCGGGGTAGAGGATTTGTAGGGGCAGTTGTAGCAGAATTATATGTGGATATGGCGAGCATTGGAGTCAAAGGCATTGGCCAGAACATAGCTGGATGCAGATTTGGCGAGATTTGCCAAGGGTGTCTCTGTCACAAGTGCGGGTGTGGATGTAGTATTGTTGGGAGGGTTAGAGTGGTGTTAGTGTGTGGAGGTACCGTTGTATTAATATTGTGCCTAATATTGTCCTACGTGTGTAGGGAAATGTGCTGATGCAAACGGATTGTTAAGCAGAGGTCACGGCGTGAAGATATGAGCGAATATGTGCGAAACGAGGCCCACACGGGGGTGCGAATGAGCGAGTGCTAGGGATGCCAAAATGGTGTGAAATGGGCTGAAAAAATACCCCGTAGCATGGCGTTTTCATGTGTGAAATTTGGATTCAAACGGGGTTCAGTTTGGGTCCCAAACGAATGAGTTACGAGGGGTTAACATAGGGGTAAATTTGACCTTTTTTGGGGGGGGGGGCTAAGGGTGGTGTGAATGGACTTAAGGTCCAATTGAGGGGTTGGAACCAAGTTGATCTAGTTAGATTAACTATCCTAACCTAGTTAGGGTTAAATTGACCACAGTTAGTTCAACTAACCTAGTTAGGGTAACTAACCAACAATTAAACTAACCTAACTAAGGTAAAAACTAACCGAACGTAGGTTACTAACTGAATCCTGGTTAATACTAACCTAGGCTAAAACTAACCTCACCTAGCCTAGTTTAACTAACCTAACCTAACTACAATTAAAACTAACCTAACTAAGGTTAACTTAACCCTAGGGTTAGCTTTAGGTTTCTTTTTCTTTTTGTGACTCCTGTGGGGGGCGTCCCGACGGTGACGGCGGGGGGGGGGTTTCGCGTAGAGGCGAGGGGAGGGAGGTGGAGGGGAGGGGAGGGTGGAGGTGTGGGTGAGGAGGGTGCAAGGGCGGGTGAGGGACGTGGAGGGGAGGAGAGTGTGGAGTGGGGAGTGAGGGAGGTAGGTGAAGGGCGAGGTGAGTGGAGCGGGGCGCAGTAGGGCGGGGTGGCATGGGGAGGGGCATGGTAGGATGGTCGAGCGGTGGCACGGTAGGGCGGTAGGGTGGGCAGTGGGTAGGGGAGCAGGGTGGCGGGTGGGGCAGATGGCGGGGGAGGGCATGGGCAGGGCGGCGCTGCAGGATGACAAGCGAGGGCATTAGGGCAGGTGCGCTAGGCGGGTGCCATCATTGGTGGCTCCGTCGGGGTGTGCATCACTGGCATGCGGGCGGCTCTGCAGGGCGCTGCCTCAGGGCAACGGGGGGTGGGGGCAGGGGGGAGAGGGGAGAGGGGGAGGGGGGTGGTAGAGAGAGGGGGGGGAAGTGGTAGAGAGGGGGGGGAAGAGAGAAGCAGGAGGGGGATGGTAGAGAGAGGGGGGGAAGAGAGAAGCGGGAGAGGGATGGTAGAGAGAAGGGGGGAAGAGAGAAGCAGGAGGGGGATGGTAGAGAGAGAGAGAGAGAGAGAGAGAGAGAGAGAGAGAGAGGGAGAGAGAGAGTGAGAGAGAGAGAGAGAGAGGGGGAGAGAGAGAGAGAGAGAGAGAGAGTGAGAGAGAGAGAAAGAGTAAGAGAGAGAAAGAGGGAGAGGGGGTGGTGGTGGAGGAGATGGAGGGGAAGGGAAAGAGAGAGAGAGAGAAAGGAGGGGAGGGGGAGATGGAGATGGAGGTGTTAGATATCAATGCTCCACTCTCATGTAACTACGCGGGAACTAGCTAACTCTACTTGTAAGCCCCCCATATGAGGAGAAGGCATTTGAGTAGCTTGGTTATCCGGTAGGTCTTCGTTTGGACACCAGATGGGGGCCATGTGTGGCCTGATGGCTAGATGGAGTTGGTACACTGCCAACTAGGCTACATGCAAGTGCGAGAAGGCATCCCATGACTGACTCCACTGAGGGTAGATGGAGCATTTCCCGAGGCAGCCCACTCTCGAGTTGTGGGGCCCGTTTGGAGCTCCAAATGATCTCGAATGGCTATGGGCCAAACGGTAACCGTAAGTTAGTTGCTCTATTTTACACACCGATTCTATCATGTGGTCGGTGGCCCCCAGTCAGCCATTTTGGGCGAACTGGGTCAGTCACCCAATTGGGTCTAACTGACTACGATTGGTGGCTATATAAGAGCAAGCGCGTGAAGCCCATTTCATCACTGGCTATAGCAACCCTAATTCCTTCGCATCCAGCCTCCATCCTCTACTGTTTCCAGCTTGCCATTGAAGCTTCTTTCATAGGAGCGCACGGCTGGGAGGCAGCACCATCTACTGTATCAGTTTTATAGTAATCAAATTTTTTATTCTCTATACTATTTGTTTTTCTCCCTTGCATACGAGATCCTGTTATTTGTTGAGCACAGAAGATTTGGTAGTGTGTTTCTATTTGCGAGCAGATTGTGAGAGATGGCCTAGCCCACAAGACTGCGAATCCCACCATTCGGCGAAAGTGAAAAGTTGGATGGCACTAACTATCCACTCTAGAAGTTCAAGATGAAGACCATCCTAAGTGCATACGAGCTTTGGGATACTGCTACTGGGCTGGACATGAAGCCGGTCCCCAAATCCAGCCAATGCAGCACAACAGATAGTACCAAATGTGGATGAGATTCTCGCATGGACAAGAAGAAATGCAGATGCATTGTGTTCTATTGTCTGCAGTGTAAGTGATTCTATCATGGCATTAATTCAACATGTCACCACAGCAAAGGAGGCATGGACGGTCTTGAAAAATTAGTACGAGACCATGAATCAGATGCAAATTCAGGATCTGGAGATTTAACTTGCGAACGAGAAACTGTCTGTGAACTGGCAGAGAAGTTCATCACCAGGGTGAAGAATCTGCGTGATCAGATGACTGCGATTGGCATCACCATCACCAGCAAGAATCTAGCACTAAGGTGCATACGGATCCTCCCACCAAAGTATGACGGTCTTGTTACAGTGCTGAATACGTAGAATAGAAATCCACCCCTCAACTTTGAGGATTTCAGCGCGATGCTTCTAGAGGAGGAGATGCATCAAAAGACAAGGATTGGAGAAGATTCAGCTTTCTATGCTGGATCAAAGCAAGGTAAGGGTAAGGACTCTAGTAACCCATCTTCTTCCGATGATAAAAAGAGAAAGAAGAAGATCAAGTGCTTCTATTGCAACAAGGCAGGGCACAAGCAAAATGAGTGCCGGAAGAAGATTGTAGATGAGAAGAACGGAGTAAAGAAAGGGTCTAGCAATAGCGCACGGGCAGTACCAGTAGAGCTATTCGTAGCAATTGAAGAGATATGCACAAAGGCAGTTCATGTACCTGCGGATGAACCTTGGATTATTGATAGTGGTGCACCGCACCACATGACCAGTCAGAAGGATTGGTATACCTCTCTATAGCCGGTAGGGAATGACATCCTAATAGGAGTAGGCAATGATGCAAAATGTCCAGCAAAAGGAAAAGGTCTCTCCAACACCAGCTATTCCAATGCCTCTCCAAAGCAGGAGACTCCCACATCTAGATGGTGTCCATGAACGTCAACAACTCCAAACGGCATCCATGAACATCAACAATAGAAGCCAAGACCACTACAAATAGTACAATCTACAAGCGATCCTACAACGGGCCCTTGACACGGCTAGAGCCTCCAGGAGAAGATGCTACCACAAATGCTCTCCACATCTCCTAGTCCAACGACTCAGCTACTTGGCTCTCTACACCCGCGACACCTGCCATAGAGTGGCCCAAAGCATCTCAAGTCATATGGAGTTGTAAAATTGTTGTCTCATGTTCTTTATGTGCCAAATATCAAGAGGAACTTGTTCTTCATTTTTGCGATCACGAATCGGGACCTCAAAGTTCAATTCGATAAGAATGGCACACAGATTTTGGATCTTCAAGGGAAGGTCGTTGGTAAAGGTACATAGCGCAACAACATCTACGAACTCTCAGCTTTCAATGCTCGAGACGATGTGAAGAACACTAAGCTGTGGAATGAGAGGTTTGGTCATCTAAACCTTAGTTCTTTAAAGGAGATGCATAAAAGTGGAATGATTGTAGACCTACCAAAAATTACGGATCTGCCTGATGTATGTGAAGCTTGCATGATGGGCAAGCAGCATCGGCAACCCTTTCCTAAAGAGGCCAGCAGGGCAAAGGCTCCTCTAGAGCTCGTTCACATGGACCTCTACGGAAAGATGGAGACGAAAGGCTTTCGGTGGTTCCTACTACTTCATGATGTTGATCGACGACTACAGTAGAAGGATATGGATATACTTCCTAAAGACTAAAGATGAGGCTTTTAGTAAGTTCAAAGAATGGCATGTAATGGTCGAGAAAGAATCGGGGAGGACGGTGAAGAAGTTGAGATCAGACAGAGGAGGTGAGTTCACATCAAGTGAATTCGAAAGTTACTGCAAAAGTCACGAGATCAAGAGGTAGAAACCCCCGCCACATACACCTCAGCAAAATGGAGTAGCAGAGCGCAATATGCACATCATCTATGAAATGGGCAGGAGTATGATGAAAGGGAAAGATTTGCCAAAGACTTTCTGGGCTGAAGCATGTAACACGGCAGTTTACATTCTAAATCATAGCTACACAGAAGTTGTGAATGGTATGGCTCCACTGCAGGCCTTTTCTGGTAAGAAAGCTTTAGCTGCACATTTCAGAGTTTTTGGATGTGACTGTTTTGTGCATGTCCCTGATGCTAATAGGACCAAATGGGAACCGAAGAGCTAGAAATGTATTTTCTTGGGCTAGAGTGAAGAGGCAAAGGGTTACCATCTCTATAACCCTATTACCAAGAAGGTAATAGTAAGTCGCGATGTGGTCTTCTCAGAACAGCCGCATGAATTGGAGAAGGATGCTTCCTTCCTAGACAACCAGGACCAGGATATCCATCCAGTACAACCACAAATAGCAGATCAAACTCCCCCCATGGTGCTTGGGAGGATTCAAGAAAAAGAAAAGAAAGAAGAGCCTATAGAACCACAATGGCAACAGCCATTCCCAAAGACTTGGCCAGGTGCCTAAACTCAATGCATCCCAAATAAGACTTTTAAGGAATGCTCCGCAACTCTCTAGCATGAATGCTATGCAAGTTTCTCAATTGGCTATAGACCTAGGGTACAAAGGTCGCTATATCAAGAAATACATTGCTAAGGGATACATAAACCGACTACAGAATGCGTATTTTTCATGAAGGTACATATGTCAAAGTGTTTTTTGATTTTATCTCAAGTCTATATAACTGTTGTTGCAGCTAATTGAATTTGTCTTTTGTGATGTAGATAGATATACGTTCAAATCAAGCTTGAGTAGGTACATACCAGAACGAGATCCATTTGGACCACCAAAGTTACCTGTCCCTATCAACGAAGTGTTCTAGATAAAAAATGTGGCTTTCGAGGTGCATGAGTCAACCATTACAGGTGCTGGCTTGGGCTTGTTTGTGCATGGCTCCATCAAGAGAGGGACTACTATTCTCCATTATGGAGGTGACAAGTACTCCTACAAAGACTGGAAGGAATTATGTAGAGTTCATCCAAGGCTAAAGAAGTACTCTATCCAAGAGGACCCTACTGTCCCTATGAAGGATATGGTGCATATTGTTTGTGATGTTCAATATGGCAATGTGGTAGGATTTATTAACAGTAATAGAAATACCAATGTAAAGCCAAATGTTGGTTATGTATTTTCCCCTGATGTTCCACCTTGGTATGACCCCATGATGAACATAGATATTGCAGAATATGGTCACATTTGTATTTAATCCATAGATGATATACATGCAGGAGAGGAGCTATTTGCAGACTATGAGTTTTGAATAACAACATTGTATGTCTTTATACAATCATTACTTATGGGAATTACTACTTTCTTGCCAACTATGTAAATTGGTGCGTAATTGTTGTGTGCGAATAATATGCAAACATGTTCATAACTATATTCATAATGTATTTTGAAGGAGTGTCTCTCGTGCCATTCTTTCCGGTGCCATTCTCTTTGGGGCTAGAAATTGAGAGTTTCTTTGGAATCATGATTTATTTCAGGGATTTCAATGGTGCATCAACAAGTTGTTATGTTTTCATCCTAAAGTGTACTTTTTTACTTTGCAATGAGTAATCAACATGACATGTAAAGTTATCCTTTTACAATAATGCTAGTCAATCTAAACATTGAAAGTGCACAATAAATGATTGTCATTGCCACCTAAATTACATCAAATGCTTGTCATTGCTTATTGATTTTCCATCAACTACATATCTTGCATTCATTCTCCTAAACTATATATCTTGATTTTCCATCAACTACATATCTTACTAAGTTAAAGAGCCTGTGCGTTTTCATTGCAATACTCATGGTTATTAATTACACACTACATTTTTTAAACGGTGTTTTGGAGATTTTCAAATGAGAATGCTCACAACAAAAGCGAGTCTCAATATCAATGCAAATTCCAGAGACTCGCTATTATGAAGGCGTTTTTGAACATCACTATGGCTCACAAGATGAATCTAACTCAAATGGGTTTCAAAGTTTATTATTTTGTTGATCATAATGTAGTTTAGACACTGATATTCTATTTAATATTTGAGAATGTAGTTGATATTTCACACTTCATGAATGGCTATCTAGTCGATTTTCACATATTTCTCCTATTTTTTCATTGAGAGGAGCTACAATTTCTTCAGAAACTGCCATTCTGGGAATTGTGTTTTTCTTAAATTATCTAATACGGTCTTTACTTGGCACTACTTCTAAACAAAAAAGTCAGACCGGTAAAAGGACCCCCGTAGTTCTTAAGCTAGACTATTCAAAGTTCACAAAAGCTTTAAACCTTGGGGCCACCACCCTAAACCCTAAACTTTATCGGCTTTGCGAAAATTGTCCTGAGCTAAAGCATCTACCTCGTCGTCTCATTTGTTGGAGAAATCCACAGAATTTGCGATCTTTTTTTGTCAAATCATGACTCAATAGCAATGTGGGCCCCACATGATGCTTGGGATATCCCGGTCACTGTCAAAAATTTTTTGGCGAAGAGAGTTCTAGTTCTCAGCTTCTTTTCGCAACAGACGGCTTCTTCATTGGGTTCATTTTGAGTCAATTATGGCCATTTTTAGTCAAATCACTAGTCGAGAGTAGTGCACACCTTACGAGGCATCTGGAACATCCAAACGGGCGTCGTTGGATTTTTTAGTGGAAAGATTGTACTAGTTCTCAGCATCATTTTGCACCAGACAGCACCTTCATCGGGTTTGTTTTGACTTGTTGATGAGCTTTTTTGTACCTTGTATCCCACAGGCTCTCCTATGCAAAGTTGAGTTATCCCATATACAATGGTGCAAACCTTAGCCCTCCCCACTTCTATGTAAAGAGAGAGACTCTCATTCTTGTATCACATTTCAAGAGCTACTTCACTCAAGAGCTTGAGAGATCAAGCGAAACTAGTTTGGAGCAAGCACCTCTCTTGTAATAAAACAAGCATTTTTGTCTCCCATGTGTTTATTTTTGTGTTTTATGTATGTGCGTACAATTGCATAGAAGATCCTCTCTTCCCTTGTGGAGTCTTGTGTTCTAGTTGCCTTCAGGCAAAAGAGGCACTGACGGCTTCATAAGAGTCGAGAGTAGCGTTTGCTTGCGATAGGAGTCTGTCCCTCCTGCTGTCCCAAAATAGGGGCAGAAGGAGTAGATAGGAGATCCTTTCGTCCCTTGCGGAGTCCTGTGTTCTAGCTGCCTATGGGCAAAAGGGGCATGCAAGGCTTCGTAAGGGTCGGGAGTAGTGTTTGCTAGAGCCTAGAACATTTTGCATCAACGCTCAGCCCACTTTTCCCGTTCGCATTTGCTTCGCACTTTGCACACAGAAAAATACTTTTCGCACAAACACTCACTTTAAAAAAGCACTCGTGGTTCATAGAAAGCACACCACACTTTGGGTTTTGCACTTTTTAAGTGCATGTAATCGACCCCCGAAATTTCCATTTTTTTCATTTTTTGCTATCGTAGCTGCCGTTTTACTACCGCAGTTGGCTAACAGTTTATTTTACACGAGTTGTCTTTGTAGCACTCTGTCACAGCTTTTTTAACCCTAAACCGTAAAACCTAAACCCTAAACAATAAACCCTAAACCGATTTACAGGTTTCCAAGTTTGCAGGCACACCTCACGAGACATCCGAAACATCTAGACGGGCATCATCAGATTTTTAGCAGAAAGATTGTACTGGTTCATAGCATCATTTTGCACTAGACGGCACCTTTATCGTGTTTTTTTTGACTCATTTATGAGCTTTTTTGTACCTTGTATCCCACGGGCTCTCCTATGCAAAGTTGAGAGAGTTATCCCATATACAATGGTGCAAACCCTAGCCCTCCCCACTTCTATATAAAGAGAGAGACTCTCATTCTTGTATCACATTTCAAGAGGTGCTCCACTGAAGAGCTTGAGAGATCAGTAATAAAACAAGCATTTTTGTCTCTCTTGTGTGTTTGTTTATGTGTTTTATTTGTGTGGGTATGATCTTATAGAAGATCCTCTCTTCCCTTGTGGAGTCTTGTGTTCTAGCTGCCTTCAGGCAAAAGGGGCACTCAGGGCTTCATAAGAGTCGAGAGTAGCATTTGCTTGCGATAGGAGTCTGTCCCTCCTGCTGGCCTGCAATAGGGGCACGAGTAGATAGGGGATCCTTACCTCCCTTGTGGAGTCCTGTGTTCTAGCTGCCTTCAAGCAAAAGGGGCATGCAAGGCTTTGTAAGGGTCAGGAGTAATGTTTGTTAGAGCCTAAGACATTTTGCTTCAACGCTTAGCCCACTTTCCCGTTCGCATTTGCTTTTCACTTTGCACACCCAAAAACACTTTTCTCATAAACACTCACTTTCAAAAAGCACTCATGGTTCACATAAAGCGCACCACACTTTGAGTTTTGCACTTTTTAAGTCCACTCAACAATGCACGTAATCGGTCCCCAGAATTTCATTTTTTCCATTTTTTATGGCTGCAGCTACCGTTTTGCAACCGCAACTAGCCAGCAGTTTATTTTACACGATTTGTGTTTGCAGCACTCCGTCACAACTTTTTTAATCCTAAACTTTATCATGCCGGCGATTATTGCCATCGACAATCGTCCCTATGATGTCGAGCTAGTAGGGGAACATCCTCGTGATGATCGATCGAATAGTAGACCCCCTCGACATGAAAGAGGATGCTCTCAATCACTAGCACGTGATGATGTTTCCTCCCCCAATCTTCTTATGCCACCTCAACTCACAAAATTTTGTAAAAAGTCCATAGAGAAGTACAAGAAGATCACGCAAGGCAAGAAACGTGCCAATGCTTTCCTCGTGAAATTGCGGGCACAACACGCTGAAGAAGAGGTCCCCAACAGCTTGAAATTGAAGGCTCCCAAACTCGAAGTGCCAGATCTTACTGCTCAAGCCAATCTAGTGTAGAATCCTGTAGGATAGAATAGATCCATCTTGCAAGAGGTGTGAGAGCACAATGAAAGAAGGATGATAGTTCTCTATTATGATTGTGAGAGAGAGGACTCTCTCTCATAGAAAGGGGGAGAAGGTAATACCTTCCCTACATAAGTGGCAATCAGCCCCTACATCAGTGGGAATTAATCCCTACATCAGTGTGATTGCCTTTGTCTTACATCATCACTTAGGTCACACACTAGACACATCATAGCACTTGATGTGCCTTTACAACACACACAAACACACATGTGACTGCCCTAGATGCACATATGCACAATAGAGCAAGCCCTTGATCATACTTACCCCAACAAACCCCCCCTCAAGGGGTTGCCTCTTGCAATGTCAAGGATACATCTAGTTTCATAGTTTCTCATTCCATCTCATGGTCTACTACCTTGTTGAGGATACTGCATATTATTTTGTTGGTGGATTCTGCTAGTCCATTCCCTTGGGGGTAGTAGGGAGGTAGCAAGCTAAGGGTGTCCACTTCCGGACCACTTTCGGGTGAGTGTGACACCCACTCGTGTGAAAATAAAAAGGTTTTTCTTCGGTCTGCAATACCTCGATCGAGATATTATCTCCAATGAAAATCACACACGAGGACAACCGAGCCAAGACAATACCTCTCGATCGAGGTCCTGGACTTTTTTCACCGAACCGAGCCTATACCTCGATTGAGGTCTCCTGGCATGCCACCTATACCTGGTTTGAGGTATCGTGGCAATCCAGCTATACCTCGATCGAGGTATTGTGGAAAGTCCACATACCTCGATCGAGGTTTCATGGATAGATGTCTTCGATTGACATGTCAAATACCTCGATCGAGGTATGTGCCATCCGACAGGGCAGTTGACATACCTCGATCAAGGTATGCTGGACCGATGACTTGGCCGCATGTCCAATACGTCGATCGAGGTATGTGGCATCCGGCTGGCAGTTGACATACCTCGATCGAGGTATCGTGGCAGGTCCATACCTCGATTGAGGTAGATGGACCGATGTGTATGGGGCATGTCAAATACCTCGATCGAGGTATGGAGGTATGATAGAGCGATGTATATGTGGCATGTAAAATACCTCGATCGAGGTATTGTGGCATGTCTATACCTCGATCGAGGTATGATGGATCGTTATGTATGTGGCATGTGAAATACCTCGATCGAGGTAGGGAAACCCTAAACTTTTGTATATAAAGAGAGGGACCCCCCTCATTCTTCATACCTCGATTGAGCTCCTCCTCATCGAAATCGACGGATTTGCGGGAGCTCGACGGAATTGCGGCAGCGACGGAGAACGACCGATGGACAACGACGGAGATGGACGGAGCGGGAGATTCCAAGTAAGGTTTTTTTTATGTAGCATTTTTTTTTTGTGAAAATTTATTTAAATTTTAGTTTATAGGAATAATTATAAAATATTTCTAAATTTTAAATGCATTTTAAAGTTTTTTTAATTATTTTTTGAATTACGTAATTTTTTATTTAAAATATGAAAATGTATATATTTTGTTTTTTAAAATCATCCTTAAAAAAAAAGAGATTAAAGTTATTTTTTAAATTAGTGCTATTTTTATTTAAATAAAAAACGTTTAAATTTTATTTTTAAAAATCATCTTTTAAAAAAAAAAGAAAATAAGAGTTTAAGGTAGCTTTTATGTTATTTAAGTTATTTAAGTTAGTGAAGTTTTTATTTAAATATCAAAAAGTATATAATTTTTTTCTTAAAATCTATTAATATATATATATAATTGAAGTTTATAAATTACTGAAGTTTTGAATTAAATATAACGTTTAAATTTTGTTTTTAGAAATCATCTATTAAAAAAAAGAAAATAAGAGTTTAAAGTAGCTTTTATATTATTTTAGTTTATAGGAATATGTAATATGATTATAAAATATTTCAAAATTTCAAATGCATTCTAAAGTTTTTTTAAATAATTTTTTTATTACGTAATTTTTTATTTAAAATGTGAAAATGTATATATTTTGTTTTTTAAAATCATCTATTTAAAAAAAGAGAGATTAAAGTAGGTTTTATGTTATTTTTCAAATTGGTGCTTTTTTATTTAAATAAAAAAGCATTTAAATTTTAGTTTTAAAAATCATCTTTAAAAAAAAAAGAAAATAAGAGTTTAAGGTAGCTTTTATGTTATTTAAGTTAGTGAAGTATTTATTTAAATGCCAGAAAGTATATATTTTGTTTTTTAAAATCATCTATTAAAAAAAAAGATATTAAAGTAGTTTGCATGTTATTTTTAAAATTAGTGAAGTTTTGAATTAAATATAACGTTTAAATTTTGTTTTTAGAAATCATCTATTAAAAAATAGAAATTATTGCGGTGTGCATTTATCTATCTTTATGTGGAATATTATAGATTATATAGTTGGTTAAGAGTTGTTTCATAATTTAGGTAGAGTAAGTAGGCTGAGTTAACAAGCTAGAGCAAGATGATCTACTTAAGGCCTAGTCAAAAAGTTGTTTAGGGCTAGCTATTACCAACTAGCTAGGAGCCAGTCATGCCAACCAATCATTCAATGGATGCTCCAAGTCAAGCAGTATAACCAAGGTTACTCAATGACCATAACCTATCTCTATCCTATAAATATTGTCATTTCCTATATATTCTATACATTTCAAGATGCTATTCTACATTAGTTTGGCATATGTCTAGAGGTGCAATTTGACTTCCACTTGCAATTATTGAGAGGTGCATTTGTCCAGCTTCATGTGGAATATTCTAGTATGCAGGTCTTGCCTTGGGTTATATCTTTCAAGTTAGCATCTATTCCTTGTAGTCTATTATAATGTATTGTACATAACATTTTCTTTGTATCACTCAGTATCTTTATATCTCTCTTCCAAAAATACACCTCTACTACATACTTTAAAATGCTAGTAGAGCCCATGGTAGTCTAGAGCCTTGAAAAATGGAGGAAGCATCTAGAACAAAAGCTACTTGCTATTAATTACAGCAAGGGTGGGTAGTATAGACAAGGAGAATGAGCTTGAAGAAACCGACTTTCTAAAGTAAACAACTTGTAAATAATTGTAAATACGAATTGAATTTGCAACATAGCACTATTGTAGGCATAGCCACACATTTGGCCCATCTACCGGTAGGTGCATAGGATGATCCCAATGACATCCTACCTCATCAAGGAGTACGTACAAATAGTTTTCATTACATAAATAGATTATAAGTCATATTGAATAGAATATTATTTTTATTACCCAAATAGAATATTAATTTCCATGTGTTTTTTTTGTGCATGCGCTAGCCAGCGCACAGGTTCTGGCACCACTATTCGTATGCATTCGTATGCAGATAGTGATTCTGAGAGCTGAGATGAGGGCACTGCAAGATGCTAGGGCACCCCCTCACTTGGTTGTGAGTCTAGATTCAGTCATTGAGGCTCTAGGTCGATTGGACACAGTTGAGGATGTTGTGGATACCTTTCAGGCATAGGCTGAGGCAAAGATCACTGGTCATGGCTTGGATTGGAGAGCCATTCGAGAGTTGTTTGAGCGTGAGTCACCTCATAGGTAGGCCTTAGAGGATATGTGCGACCACGATCAGGGCTCCCCTTTCATATTTTACGTTGTAGGCACCCCTTCATAACAGCACACATTTATCCGAGATATCTCGTTGCGAATGGTGGTCGATTGCCTCACAACTGTCAGATAGCCAGGTCATTTGCCATGCAGCTATACGCTGAGTTTGTGATTGGTCATCGGGTAGACTACCATAGTACCCATCCAGGATCAGGAGCGGGACATGGTAGGATGGGGCATTAGGAGCATCAGACTGCAGGTGTTTGGCATCAATGCGAGGCACCAGAGTTGCACACTATCCCTGCACTAGCATTGCGAGCTGTTAGAGGATGGATTAGGGGGGATGTTCATTCAGTGGCATCATTCTTGCACGACATGGTCTCTGCCCTATCGAGATCACTTTCGATTCCACCTCCCACATCTATGGGGCCTCCCACATCTACACCACCTCCCACATCTACACTGCCTCAGCACGAGTTGGAGACTCAAGACGCACGGATTGTAGAGTTGGAGGCATTGTTGGCCGAGTCTAGGGATGAGGTTAGTTATTCTGATTATTTTAGTTTATTTTTTTATTGCGTGTTTTGAACTAAAGTTTTTTGGTTAATTCTCACCATGTACGTGACATGTTTACCATGCAGGCACATCTATTGCGACAGGATATGGAGTCTCGTGTACGACTGTTGGAGGAAGATTTGGAGGAGCAGAGGATTCGGACATGCATAGTGTACCATCGTGCAGAGCACTATATTTTGCAGTTGAGATATATAAGTCGTGATCCATCTCGCCATCGGATCGACCCCAGTGTGGCCCTATACCCTGCTCCTCGTGTAGATGTGCCGACTAGGACACCCATAGACGCACCAGTCATAGCTAGGCTTCCCACCACCACTTGCGTACTTTGCCACGAGGAGTTTGACATCGTAGGGTGGTTTGGACTAGGGTGCGGCCACATCATACATCTCCATTGCATGACCCGCCACATGGTGGCATGATCAGTGTGCTCTGTATGCTTTGCTGACATTGATGTGGCCACATACAGAGGACTAGGCATGGATGATCTGTATCTTGGTCATCGTCAGGCCATTGATCCATGCGCCCGCATGGTCTTGACAGAGCACTATAGGGAGGAGGCACAGAGAGCTTTGCTGCAGCAGGAGGGTGCTGATACGTCAGTGGTTATAGCATGTGTTCTACAACGCTTCTCATATGGTGATTTCATGCCAAGTGACGAGGCACAAGCAGAGGAGGCATGCCGTATTGAGCGAGAGACAGAGCTTTAAACATCATTGCAGCAGTGGGTGGAGCAGCAGCTTGGGCGGGGCTGAGACCAGCGTCTTCTACATGTAGAGATGATTGCTCGCGCTGGATATGAGGCACGAGTATTCACAGATGCATGACTTTTGGAGCTGAGACGCGCATACATAGAGGAGGCGAGGGAGGCAGAGATGGCAGCGGTGGCTCATGCAGCATGCCCTTCTCTTCATTAGGATGAGGTTGGCCCATCTCATGTAGGAGATGAGGCTGGCCCATCTGATCCGGCTTTGCCTGAGGGCACACAGTGGACAGTTGGGCAGTGGGTCATATAGGAGCCACGTCAAAGGATGACTAGAGGATCATATGTGGAGTTATCAGATTTTGTTGTTTAGGCTTCACACATTTCTTGTTTAGGGATGCATTTCTGCACGATGATGATGATGATGTATACATTCATTTTGGTACTTTCATGATATTGTTCTTACTTTTATGATGTATGAGCATTTTCGTACTTTCATGATGTTCTTCTTACTTTGTTTATTTCAGTTTATAGTTTGTTTAAATATAACATAAACATTTAAAATTAGGAGTATGATTTTGAATTTCAAATATCTCAATTCACACATCTAATACATAAGGTATTTTAAAAAGAATGCCATGTGAAGTAATTGTAAACATTAAGTATTGAGAAAGTGTTCAAGTATAAGGTCTCTCTTTGTGTCTCTCTCTCTCTTTCTTGTGCTATGAACTTTATCATTTTGAATATCATATTGAATTTCTATATATCAATGCTTGCAATTATTACACTAAACCTAAGAGCCGTGCGAAGTTTCATCCCCATGTGCGTATTTAAAATTAAGAGTATGATTTTGAATTTCAGATATCTCAATTCACACATCTAATACATAAGGTATTTTAAAAATAATGTCGTGTGTCATAATTGTAAACATTAAGCATTGAAAAGGTGTTCAAGTATAAGGTCTCTCTCTCTCTCTCTCTCTCTCTCTCTCTATCTCTCTCTTTCTAGAGCTCTCTCGTGCTATGAACTTTATCATTTTGAATATCATATTGAATTTTGTATATATCAATGCTTGCCATTTTTCATACATAGTCACTAGTAGCGATTATACCTTCCACGTGGCACATACGAAATTAGTTGGAGACCAAATCTTGTGTGGATGTATGCATCATACCTTCCATGTGGCGCATACCAAATCAGTCGGAGACCAAATCTTGCATGGATGTACATCTAGGGTAGCCTAAGAGCCGTGCAAAGTTTAATCCCCAACAGATAAGTCCACATGCGTATTTGGTTAGTACGTGCACCATTTTTCATACGCAATCACTAGTAGAGAGTGCTTTCAAAAATGTACGCATTATACCTTCCATGTGCCACATACTAAATCAGTTGGAGACCAAATCTTGCATGGATGTACGTCTAGGGTAGCCTAAGAGCCGTGCGAAGTTTCATCCCCAACAAGGTCTAGGGTTTAGGGTTTAGTCGTGCTAGTAGGGATTGTAAAAATGTACGCATTATACCTTCCACATGGCGCATACCAAATCAGTTGGAGACCAAATCTTGCATGGATGTACGTGTAGGGTAGCCTAACAACCATGCGAAGTTTCATCCCCAATGGGGTTTAGGATTTAGGGTTTAGGGTTTTTTAGGATTTAGGGTTTAGCATTTAGGGTTTAGGGTTCAGTCGTGCTAGTAGGAATTTGTAAAAATATATGCATTATACCTTCCATGTGGTGCATACCAAATTAGTTGGAGACCAAATCTTGCATGGATGTACATCTAGGGTAGCCTAAGAGCCGTGCAAAGTTTAATCCCCAAAAGATAAGTCCACATGTGTATTGGGTTAGTACGTGTGCCATTTTTCATACGCAATCACTAGTAGGGAGTGCTTGCAAAAATGTACGCATTATACCTTCCACGTGGCACATACCAAATCAGTTAGAGACCAAATCTTGCGTGGATGTACATCTAGGGTAGCCTAAAAGCCGTGCGAAGTTTCAACCCCAACAGGGTTTACGGTTTAGTCGTGCTAGTAGGGATTGTAAAAATGTACGCATTATACCTTCCACGTGGCGCATACCAAATCAGTTGGAGACAAAATCTTGCATGGATGTATGTCTACACTAGCCTAAGAACTGTGCAAAGTTTCATCCCCGACAAGGTTTAGGGTTTTTTAGGGTTTAGGGTTTAGGGTTTAGGATTTAGGGTTTAGGGGTTTTTAGGGTTTAGGGTTTAGGGTTTAGTGGTGCTAGTAGGGATTTGTAAAAATCTACGCATTATACCTTCCACGTGGTGCATACCAAATCAGTTGGAGACCAAATCTTGCATGGATGTACGTCTAGGGTAGCCTAAGAGCCGTACAAAGTTTAATCCCCAACAGATAAGTCCACACACATATTTTATTAGTACGTGCACCATTTTTCATACGTATTCATGCTAGTAGGGATTGTAAAAATGTACGCATTATACCTTCCACGTGGCACATACCAAATCGGTTGAAGACCAAATCTTGCGTGGATGTATGTCTAGGGTAGCCTAAGAGCCGTGCAAAGTTTAATCCCCAATAGATAAGTCCACATCCGTATTTTGTTAGTACATGCGCCATTTTTCATACGTAGTCGTGCTAGTAGGGATTGTAAAAATGTACGCATTATATCTTCCACGTGGCGCATACCAAATCGGTTGGAGACCAAATCTTGCATGGATGTATGCCTAGGGTAGCCTAAGAGCCGTGCAAAGTTTAATCCCCAACAGATAAGTCCACATGCATATTTCGTTAGTATGTGCGCCATTTTTCATACATAGTCGTGCTGGTAGGGATTGTAAAAATGTACACATTATACCTTCCACGTGGCGTATGCCAAATCACTTGGACACCAAATCTTGCATGGATGTACGTCTACAGTAGCCTAAGAGCCGTGCAAAGTTTAATCCCCATCAGATAAGTCCACATGCATATTTCGTTAGTAGGTGCGCCATTTTTCATACGTAGTCGTGCTAGTAGGGATTGAAAAAATGTACGCATTATACCTTCCACATGGCACATACCAAATCAGTTGGAGACAAAATCTTGGGTGGATGTATGTTTAGGGTGGCCTAAGAGTCGTGCGAAGTTTCATCCCCAACAGATAAGTGCACACGTGTATTTCATTAGTACATGCACCATTTTTCATACGTAGTGCTAGTAGGGATTGTAAAAATATATGCATTATACCTTCCACGTGGTGCATACCAAATCGGTTGGAGACCAAATCTTGCATGGATGTACGTCTAGGGAGCCTAAGAGCTATGCAAAGTTGAACCCCCAACAGATAAGTCCACAGGCGTATTTCGTTAGTACGTGCGCCATTTTTCATACGTAGTCATGCTAGTAGGGATTGTAAAAATGTATGCATTACATCTTCCATGTGGCACATACCAAATCAGTTGGAGACCAAATCTTGCGTAGATGTACGTCTAGGGTAGCCTAAGAGCCATGCAAAGTTTAATCCCCAACAGATAAGTCCACATGCGTATTTTGTTAGTACGTGCGCCATTTTTCATACATGTTCATGCTAGTAGGGATTGTAAAAATGTACGCATTATACCTTCCACATGGCGCATACCAAATCAGTTGGAGACCAAATCTTGCGTGGATGTATGTCAAGCATGGCCTAAGAGTCGTGTGAAGTTTCATCCCCAACAGATAAGTCCACACGTGTATTTTGTTAGTACGTGTGCCATAGCTTTGCCAGAGTCGTGCTAATAGGGATTGTAAAAATGTACGCATTATACCTTCCACGTGGTGCATACGAAATCAGTTGGAGACCAAATCTTGCGTGGATGTATGTCTAGGGTGGCCTAAGAGTCGTGCGAAGTTTCATCCCCAATAGATAAGTCCACATGCATATTTCGTTAGTACATGCACCATTTTTCATATGTAGTCATGCTAGTAGGGACCAACACATAAGTCCACATGCATATTTTGTTAGTACGTGCGTGAATTTTCTTAGTCACATTTTTAAAATGTCCTAAAGCACAAAACATAATTACAACATTACTACTAATAAACAATTTTTTGTTTTACAAACACAACAAATCCCATTGAGAAGACAATGGACATCGTGTATAAAATAGAATCTAATACAATGATGTGTATGAACATGTATACAACCATCATAGTGAAATAAAAAATATGAGTCCATGAAAATTACAATGGTATGGTCACACACTGAGCCTATACATATCGAATACAGAAATGTGTAATCAACTAGTGATACCCAATAAAAATCAATCTGATCAACTGATGATCCCAAAAAATATGATATGTAATGTGCTACTCCTCAGGATCAGCTCTCATGCCAATAGTTGCAAGTATGCTCTCGTGATTCGCCACTGCAAGGCGCCATCGTGGAGTAAATGTCGCCTTGCGAGTGCGAACGTGACTCAAAGTAATCTTGATCGCAACAACAAGATGAGAATACATGTATGCCTCCTGATCTGCCATGTACTCTTGGAACTCAATATAGCGACCACACCTCTGTATCTGCTGAAAATAGTGGCCACCTACGATCATGCTATGAGCATTGAAGTGCATCCCATACCCATCCACTGTATCCTAATTTATCACACTCTTCACCATAGAGCATCGCAACAAGTAATAATACACACCCTCCTCATTGCCCTTCGAAGCAATAACCGCGGAGATATCACCAATACGCAACATATCTGTAAGCTGGTCATAATCTCTAGAGGAACTAAATCCTGCATCCTAATCATCATGTACCTCCTCCCAAGGCTGGAAGGGAGAAAGCACTCGCCATACCCATGGATCGACCCATGGTATCATGAAGCACCCTCCCCAATCATCATCAATGCATGCAGAGCAAAAACATGCAAACCATCGAGAAAAGATCGTGGGGTGAGACTCACCTATGCTCCTGATGGAATGGAAATTAAGAGTGCCAGACACTGAATGACAATCAAAAGGCCTAGACCGATCAAGACTCCCAATGTCCACGCACCAAAAATACCAGCTCACCACCCTATCGTCATGCGACTGAAACAAGGAGATAGCACTAGTGGATAAGTGCTGGCTGCACCACTGCACCATATCATGTGCATCCTTGAAGCAATCAGCACTATGATGCAATTGGTATCGATGCAAAGCACGCTTCACGCTAGCACCTGCACCATCGTGCTCTCCCTTACCGTGCCCTATCTCAAAGTAGCTCCATGTGATCAGAATGCCTGTCTCATGGTGCCATCTGCAGAACCAATAAAACTGTCTAGCAGATTTGAACTGACCACCACCACAGCCGTCTGACCAGATCTAGCACCGCTACCATGTGACACCATGATCCCTCAAGAAACTATCATGCAAAGTGAAGCAATGCTGCACAAAATGGGCATCATGCGATCAATCATCACTAATGTAGAAGTGATACTCTCGCACAATGACGCATGAGTCCATGGTGCTATCAATGCCATCCACATGAGCCTGTGCATGACGATAGCTAATGTGCACAAATATAGCAACCTGCAATATGACATTGAAAAAAAATATGACTATTGAAATAATTCAATATAATGAGGCCATAAAAAAACCAATAACTCAGTCACACATCACCTGTTCAGAGAAATAATACTCCGATTGGATCTCATGCTGTGGTGCAAAGGTATAATTCTCTGCAAAGTCCACCATTGAGACAACCACCCCTATAGGAAATGCCTTCAAATATGCATGGAACTGACGATCCTCCCATTTCGTAGTGTGCGAGTGGCGTATGTAGTGGTACATCTTACCTCGAAAACTATCAATGAATACAACATGTGGTGTCTCCTTCCCCAGAAGCTGCAACCTCCTCGACTGTGCGCCACCATCTAATGTCAAGGTATTGTACTCATACTGCTGCCAATGAACCATCTGCACATCACAAGTATCTAGTGCAACTCGTGGCACTCTAGCAAAGTCACCACACAAAATAAACCTGCCTTCCACACAACCAAGGGAGTGGAATAAAGCATCACCATCTCGTGTACACAATATGGAATGAATGAAGTCACAAGGGCTAGTAGGAACCACTCCCCTATGACCATCAAGGGAATGGAATGCATCATACATCAATCCAAAATCCACATGGTAGTGACAACAGCATGTGTCACGCTCCTGAGAGCATTGTACAAACCATGGCTTGCATCGCTCAAATGACCTTTGCCCAATCTTGAACTCCGGGTGTGCCTCTACAAATTGAGTGTACAACTCAGTCTGGGTACACTCCAAAAAACATGCACCATGCTCAATGTACACACCGCGTGACACTCTCTTCTGCAATGCCTTCTTGAACACTGAGGATGCTCTGCAATGCTCTTCCCAAAACTGTTGTATGAAGGACCTAGTGGAATCATCCAACAATCGATCATTGTGAGGTGCACGACCACTCAAAGCCCAAAGAGCATCAGTCTCACTATCCTCTAGACTCTGCCTCCTAATCATGCCTGCTCGCAATGTGCGCGATGCAATCTAAAGAAGACGTGAAGCGGTACGCACATGGCCTATCATATGAGGTCTACTAATGGCAGCCACAATAGCACGACGTGCTGCCAAGGCCTCACTGGAGTTCCTATGCTTAATAGAAGCATAGGAACGTCGAACACTGCTAAGGACCTCGCTACAGACAACCCTATCTCTATGTGCACCAAGACCAGCAAGCCTCCTACACTCTACCAAGTCAGGGTGATCAATAAGGGACGTGAGAAGAGCAGATTGTGAAGCTGGCGTGAGGTCACAAAAAAAAGACTGCACAATCTAGCTAGTATGACGATGGATAGTGGACTTCGACAAGTCACATCGTGAAGCAACACTGCTGCTGCAAGGTGGGGCAAGGGGATCAATGGGAGATGGTAGGGTGGAGGGGGGAAGGGAGGCGCCAAGGGGAACGGGGGGAGGGGGAGGGGGAGGGGGGAGGGTGGAGGGGGAAGAGGTAGAGGTGGAGGCCAAAATGTAGGTGGCTAGGGGAAGGGCGAAGGCTGGAGGTAGGGGAGCGGATGAGGATGGGGGGACAATGGAGGTGGGGGCGGGGGTGGGGGTGGAGGTGGAGGTGGAGGTGGAGGTGGGATGTAGAGGTGGAGGTGGATCGGTGGTGGCAGCGCGAGCTCTAGCACTAGAGTCTCTCTTGCGCTCACGAGCCTTCTGCTTGTGCTCCTCGTCAATGAGATTTGGGGGGGGGTTCCTACATCTTTCACGTCTACTAGCTCTACAGCTTTGAGAACCCATTCTCAATGAAAGTAGGATGGAAGGTGTGACAAAGTGATGAGGAGGAAAGAATGGCTAAGAATGGGTGAAATGAACCAAAACGTGGTGTCTTATAGAGAGCCTCAACTCATCCATTAGATTGCTCTTGATTATTATTGGTGGAGAAGGTGCTAAGATTGAAACTAATTGGCTATAATCCAACGTTAATTTTGAATATTTGCATCGTTTGATTTTATTCCAGTTTTGTACCTCCAAATACCTTGATTGTGGTCATAAACCTCGATCGAGGTATGCTATGCCTAGGTCATATACCTCGATCGAGGTATTCAATGCCTCACGTAGGTCATAAACCTTGATCGAGGTACATACCGCATGGTCATATACCTCGATCAAGGTATTCTATGCCTCACGCAGGTCATAAACCTCGATCGAGGTATTCTATGCCTTGCACATCGCGGTCATAAACCTCGATTGAGGTATTCTATGCCTTGCGCACATCGTGATGTGTATACATGTGGCTGATGTGGCACCATGCATGGTCATGATGTGGCAATATGGTGTGGAATATATGAGTCTCTTCCATGACGTGGAAATGTGATGTGGCATGATGAGTTGGCATTCATGAGGTGGTAGATTGATATGGAAAATTGAGGTGGAGGGATTGGTGACGTGGCAAGGTTGACGAGGTATGCCAAGGTGGCAAGGTGTGATGACATGGCTCCAAGAGTTCCTATGATGTGGAATGATCAGGTGGCACATGTGACTAATGTGGCAGCATGTGTGGCAATGTAAGGTGACATGGCAAGGAGTGATGTCACATCTACTTGATGACATGGTACCACACGGTCTAACAATGTGGCATGGTTGCAAGGCAAAAATAGATGACTTAGCCTTTCGCATGGGCAGCATGCACACTCCAAAGGCTTGCCACTAGGGTCGGTGATGCTCCTAGCCTACCTCACCAAGCCTACCTTGTCTTGGTATTAGGCTTGGGTGGCCCTTTTTCCCCCACAAAAGGGAGATTTCACTCTTGGAGGCCATATCATATGTTTCCCTTACTCAAATTTAACCAAAATTTTTTCCTCTTATTCATCATGCGGAGGACTAAAAATATTGACATTTTTGAAATGTTTGGTCATGTTTGAGAATTACTAGATTTATTTTTAATATTCTTTATTGATCCTCTAAGGAGTAAAAGTAAAATTTAAACTTCAATCTTCCTAAATCTAACCGTTGGATTTGGGATTTGATGATTCAACCACACACCCTTATGTGCCTACTAACCTTCCACTGAATTGGATTTGCTTAATTATTCAAAATACTAAAAAAATGTGGTGTGCTACTAAAATGCATGTATTTTATGACTTTATTTACTATAAATAATTATTTATAATTAGATAAATCATTCAAAAAACTACCAATAAATCAAGTTAAGCTCTAATAATGTAAAGAGACCACCTACAAAGTTTCAATAACATTTAATCTAAAATGAGTGAGAAATTTAGAATTTAATATGACACTCTCTGTTCGTGACAAAGGTGTGACCACCCTGGAACCATGCTGTGGGACACAAAGAAATTTTTTGTGTGTGCATTGAATTTTTGATCAGACTATACGATTGTGTGCACAATAGCATGTGTGATGTTGTGTCTGAAGACTTCAAAGACTAGATCCATAGGGAAGTAGGTGAGATTTGCATTTTTGTGTGCTAAAAAGCTTGTTTTTCCACCTCCTAAGGATTGGGGAGTGAACAAAAAGTGGACACCCTTAGCTTGCTACTTCCCAGTAGGGTGTGCTTTTTCTATGGATTACCATGAAGCCAAACAAGAGTTCTTGGATAACCTCATTGACAAACTGAGTGCCTCAATCTGACACAATTTCAATGGGGCATCCGAATCGGGTGATCACATTTTTGTCTAAGAATCTTACTGTGCTTCTCGCATCTTCCTTTCTAACTGCTTTAGCTTCAGCCCATTTTGTAAAGTAATCAATGGCTACAATGATGTAGCGTGCCTGTGTTCCTTTTGCTGCTAGATGTATGGGACCCACATAGTCAATCCCCCATTTTTCAAATGGTTTTCATGCAACAATTGGTGTTAGGGGATTGAAGTCTTTGTGTTGTGGTTTAATAGTCCGTTGGCATACATCACATCATTTTACATATTCATAGGCATCTGCCCATAGTGTTGGCCACCAGTAGCTTGTGAGGAGAACTTTTCTTGCTATGGCCTCCCCTTGGAAGTGTCCTCCTGAAATGCCTTCATGGACTTCACTCAGGATTAGCATGATCTCATGAGGCATTACACATCTTCTTAAGATCTAGTCCTTGCCCATCTTGTATAGTTGTCCTCCAATGAGTTGATAGGGTGTAGCCTTTAGAATCAATTTTCTGGCATCTACTGCTTTCATGTCAGGGGGTGGTCTTCCTGCCATCAAGTACCCAATGATATCTCCGCACCATTTCGGAACAGCATCTATTTGAAATAGGGTTGTATCTGTTAAGTTGTCTTCTACTCCAGTGGCTTCTTCTCCCGACTTGACTCGAGACATGTGATCGGCAATGTAGTGTTGGGCACCTTTGCGGACCACTATTTTGAAGTTGAATTCTTAGCCATCTGGTTATTCTTCCTATGGTACACAAACGGCTCACAAGATAAAGTAATGCTTGATGGTTGGTGTAGAAGACAAAATCATTTGCCAATAGATAGTGTCGAAATTTCTTTACACTATACACCATTGCTAGGGCTTCTCTTTTTGTGGTTGTATAGTTGATCTCTGCATCATTGAGTTGTCCACTGGTGAAGTAGAAGGGGTAGTCTTTCTTATGTTCACCAGGTTGACAAAGCACACTCCCAATTGCATACTTGGATCCATCAGTATGAACACGAAAATCAATATCCCAATTGGGAGATATAAGGATGGGTGCTATGATTAGGCACCACTTTAAAAGCTCAAAGGCTTGGTCGCACTCTTCGGTCCATAAGAACTCCACTAATAATTTGTAAAGTGCTCTAGATATCATGGCATACCACAATATAAATCTTCTATAATAGCTGGCATGTCCCATAAAGACTTGTACACCTTTGGAATTTGTAGGAGGAGGCAATTCCATGATGATTTTGATTTTTTCCATGTCAGTTGCAATCCCATGTTGAGAGACAATGTGTCCCAAAACAACTCCGTGGGTGACCATGAATTGGCATTTTGTTGGATTTAGGGAGATGCCATACTCCCTGCATTTGATTAGTACTTCTTCAAGACATTGAAGTGGTCCTGTTTGTTTGAATGGATGCACAAATCATCCAAGAACACGTGTGAAAACTTATTAAAAAATGACTTGAAAGTTGTGAACATGACTCGCTGCAATGTGGCCAGGGCATTACAAAGGCTGAATGGCATGATTCAATATACAAAAATACCCCATTCCGTAGCAAATGCTGTTTTTGATTGGTCTTGAGGAGCAATTTGCACTTGGTTATAACCACTAAAGCCATCCAAGAAGCTATATATTTCTGATCCTGCCACCTTTTCCAACACTGTTTCTGTTAAGGGTACGGGATAGTGATCTCTAAGTGTGGCAGCATTCACATTTTTTAAGTTTATGCATATTCTGAGCTTCTTGTTGCATTTAGGTACAATGACAATGGGTGAAACCCAATTAGTGTGCTCTATCTCGTAGATGAATTCGGCATCTAGTAGTTTTTCTAGCTCGTCATAAACCATGGTGCCATATTTAGGATTTGTGCGATAAGGTCCACATACCTTAGGGTGAGCACCTTCCCTTATTGGTATCGTGTGTACTACCACTTCTGGTGAAATTCCTTTTATCTCTTTGTATGACCATGCTAGGCAGTCACGGTATTCCATTAGGAGTTCTTTGAGTTTGGTTTCATCTTTTTGACGAAGCTGTTTCCCAATGAAATCCAATTTTTCTTCCTCCCCTTCAAGGGCGAGGTTTATTGTGCGTGTTTTTGCCGATCCCTCAATGCTATCAGTTTTTTGAACTTCAGATTCTTTGAGTGGTCTTGCCATTGCTATTGGCGCACTGCCACTTGTATAATTCTTGAAGTATTCTGGCACTTCTCAAAGATCGGCCTCTGATGGTGTTGAACTAGCCTGACATGTGTCATGTGTACTGAGTGGCATAGTTGCATTTATTAATTTGTTAGGCTCTTCTTGATTTTCTCTTTTTGAAGTCTCTTGATCGAGCTTCATCTGCACATGTGGCTTATATTTCCGAAACTTCTTACGTTGGGAATTGTGGGGTGACTTTTCCACTAGTAAGGTGTTTCCAAGTAAGGGTTCATTTGCTGTGCATACTCCTTCCAGTCCCTTAGGGGACCATCCAAGAGGCAGTGGTTCTGATTTTGAGGGAGTTGACTTTGCAAGGTACAATTCGACAATGCTTGTTTGGACTCATTCGAATTCATTGAAGTGCGCGCTTTTCTACGATTTCCTCCTTCAGCTTTCTTGTGGGATCTTCTGCTATTATTCAACTACAGAGGTTCAACTTTTGGGAGCTCGACTTCCATTAGGGCATGCAGAATGGTTAAATCATTATCAAAGATTTGATCTTCAATTTCAGCATTCGCAGCCTCTGTTTCAAGGTCCCAAGGAAAATCTGAGTCATCATTGGTATTGGTACCTTCTTTAGGTTCATTATCCTATTCGAGGTCAGCCATAAAGAATGGCATCTCTAGATCGATTGGTTCTTCATGTTGGAGTGGAGGATCTACCTATAGCACCTTAGCATCGACCTATGAGAAGATGGGGTCTAATGAATGGCAGTTGTCGATGGTTGCCAAAGTTTGTATCCAATTATTGACATTGCTTTGTGAGTCACCCGCTATGGCATGCTATTGCAGGGGAGCTGATTTGCTTGAGATATCCAATGCTCTAGGCACAATTGGTTTGATAGCTCCTGTCCCCACATTCACCCTAATTGCAGTGTCTTGATTCTAGATTGTCAGTCTATCAGTTCCCCAGTCATGGAGGACTGATGCTTCCCGTAACCAAGGATGTCCCAGTAAGATTTGATAGGATTTTTTGGGGAGATCCAAGATTGTGAATTGAGGGAAAAGCGGACTCCTACAATCTTTGTGGACAGGCCATTCACTATCCCCAAGGGTTTAGCCTGTGAATCATCAAAAAGGTGTATGTTAAAATTAGCCTTTTGCATTAGTGGAAGACCCCATTCTTTGTAGAGCTCCTTGGATAGGACATTTACACTTGCTCCACCATCCACTATGGCTTGGACTTCATTATATGCCTTGTGGATCAAAGGCATAGTAATATTGTATATGTCATCAATGTCATTCATAGGTGGAGGGGGATTTGCGAATTCAATCCATCCTTTGAAACTCTCCTAGAGATTGGGACGATTGCGTAAGAGGATTCCGATGGGAATTGACAAAGGGCAACTCAGGATGCTAGAGAGTGCGGCTCCTTGAAGTTGATGTGGTGGTACATTTTGTTGTGGAGTCTATTGTTGGAGCAAAGGCTTGAGTACAGTATCAATACTTTGTGGGGCCAAGTCATGGATTGGGTCTTTAGCTTGTTTCTCAGCCTCAAATTGAGCTTGTTTATTTTGAACCCATTGTTGAAGTGCCTGAAAATGAGCCTTCTCCACCTCTGCATTCAGATATGGAGCTTCTTTTATTTGAGGCTCAGGAGTTGATGTGGATGAGCTTGGCTGCTCATTGCTTAGCGGAGGTGGAGGCACTTATGCTTTCTTTTTCAGAAGTCGCTTTGGTTGGATTGGAATGTTAGGATCCTTGGTTGCCTCTTTCTGTTGGCATGTAATTACATTGACAGGTTGTGATTTTACACTTGCCAGACCCAGACTTTGATGGTCCACCCCAATGATGCCGATGGGGACGTCAAGCTTAACCTCTGTTTGTTCTAGGATCTTATTTTTCATGGGACAATCCATACAAGCATGTCCTATGCCACAATCTCTGCAGAGTGGTTGGAAAGTAGCTGGGCTACCACGATGAGGGCACTCTGCGATCTAGTGATTTTCTCCACAACCATAGCACTTGAATGGTGCTCGAAATGTATTGGGTCGTACTTAATTTGCATAAACTGGTATTAGACCCTCTGCACCTTCTACATAGTACATAGGTACTCTGCTTCATACTCAAATGGCGAGTCTACTTTCTCGGCTTGTAATTGATGTATTAGAACTGCCTGAGGAGCTAGATTTGGTGCTCTTGGGTATGGTCGTGGATTTGGATTCCTGAGTAGTTGTGGGACTTGTGTCTGAATGGGTACAAGATTTAGCCTTGGAGCTAGGGGTGCTTGTGCAAGTGCCAGTTGCCTGTACACTAATATGGGTGCTGCTTGGTATTGTTGAGTTGGAGGTGGGTTATTGCGCATGTTGAAGATGCAACTGTTTTCATCATAGCTGCCAATGATACAGATATGGCACCACAACCTTGGTGGTGGATTTGCTTGTGCAGTGATCCTGGCTCTAAGGACCGGGCAGTCAGTTGCTGTATAATTTCCATGCAATGTGGACACCAGACTTTTCTCACCGTGGATATGTTTGAGTTGGCGACTGAGACAAGTGAAGTTTTTGATCCATGGCCTGCATCATATCTTCTTTCAACTTCAAGGTCATGGCCTCTAGGCGATATTTATTGGATGGTTCGGCAGTGTCCTTTGATTTACCCTTTTTTGAGCGCTTATCTCGTGTATTAGACTTGCCGTCATCACTGCTAGTGTCTCAGTCGGTCATGCCATCCTTGATGTCAATGGCTGTCGCATGAGCAGTAGTGAACGTTTCATAGCTACTTATCTTTTTCATATCCTTTCGAATTTTCTTTCTGAGTCCTATAATGAACCATGTCGTGAGGTTCTTTGCATCTGGGTGTGGGTCACATTTGGCAATTAATCTCTTCATCTTACCCAGGTATGTGCGTACATCTTCTCGTTGGCCTTATTCGAGCTTGCTTAGTTGGAGAGCGGGATCATCTTGTAGCCTCTTTGTTTGAAAGCGTCGTTTGAATTCTGTTTGAAGTAGGTCCCATGTGGCACGTTCTTCCACGAGAAGGTCTAGGTACCATTCAGATGCTTCATCAGTTAAGGCCATGGGAAACCAAGCCACCTTGGTTTCATGGGATTGATCTCCACCTACGCGGCATGCGGCATCAAAATGCTGGAGGAATCGGGCTGGGTCTCCCCTACCATTATATTTGGGAAGTTCCAATTTTCCCAAGGGGCGTCGGCCTTGATTGTTGTTATTTCTTCAATTGAAGAAATTATCAGCCTCTACATCGAGCTCGATATCCCCATCATTGTCATGGCAGCGTCCAGCCATGTTGGGGCATGGAGGAGTTAAAGGGAGTTGTTGAATCTCAGGGGGGGATTCGGGGTAGAGGATTGGCGAGGGCAGTGGTTGCAGCGGAGTTATATGCTGATGTGGTGAGTGTTGGAGTCGAAGGTGTTGGTCGGAACGTAGCTGCATGCAGATTGGGCGAGATTTGCCAAGGGTGTCTCTACCACAAGTGCGGGTGTGGATGTAGTGTTGTTGGTAGGGTTAGAGTGGTGTTAGTTTCTGTAGTGATCCTCGTGTTAATAAAGTGCCTAAGATTTTCCAACGTGTGTAGGAAAATGTGCTGGTGCAGACGGATCGTTAATCGGAGGTTACGGCGTGAAGATATGAGCGAATTTGTGCGAAATGGGGCCCACACGGGGGCGCGAATGAGCGAGTGCTAGGGATACCAAAATGGTGTGTGAATGGCTGGAAAAATACCCCATAGCATGATGTTTCCATGTATGAAATTTGGGTTCACACAGGGTTCAGTTTGGGTCCCAAACGGATGAGTTACGTGGTCCTAAAGGTGGTGTGAATGGACTTGAATTCCAACTGAGGGGTTGGAACCAAGTTAATCCAGTTAGGTTAACTAACCTAGTTGTCCAGTTAGATGCCTAACAGTTAGTGTAACCTAACCTAGGTAATGTTAAATTGAACACAGTTAGTGCAACTACCCTAGTTAGGGTAACTAACTAACAGTCATACTAACTGAGCTAAGGTTAAATCTAACCTAATGTAGGTTAATACTAACCTAATTGAATGCACTAACTACAATTAGTGACTAACTAAAGGTTACTTTATACAACCTAAGGCAAACTAAATCGAGGTTAGACTAACCGAACCTTAATGGGATTAACCTAACCTAGGTTAGGCTAATGCGAAGGTTAGGTTAGGGTTTTTTTTTCTGGGTACTCAGTGGGGGGGCTTTGCCGTTGGTGACGCAGGGGGGTGGGTGGGGGGTTTTGAGCAGGGGGGGGAGGGGAGAGGGGAGGGTGAGAGGGGGGTGGGACACGAGCAGGGGGGGAGAGGAGAGCGTGAGAGGGGGCCAGGTGGTGGGCAGGGCGGTGGGCAAGGGAGGGGGGCGGCGGGTGACGCAAGGGTTGGGAGGGGACAAGGGAGGGTGAGACAGGGCAGGTGGTGGGCAGTGCGACGGGCGGGGGAGGGGGGCGAGTAGTGATGCAAGGGAGGGGAGGGGAGAGGGGAGGGTGAGAGGGGGGCGAGTGATGGGCGAGGTGGCGAGTGGGGGAGGGTGTGGGCGGGGCGGCGCTGCGGGGCAGCACCACAAGAGCCTAGAGGGCACAGACGGGAACTGGGGCGAGTGTGCCAAACAAGCATTGCCACTGGCGGCTCAGCCATTGGTGGGGCAGGGCATCGTCGGTGGGTCGCTTTGGGGCTGTCACCACTGGCGTGCGCCGCCGCATGGTGGGGCGGCTCTGCGGGGTGCCACCGCGGGGTGGTTGGGGGTGGGGGGGTTACAGAGAGGGGGAGGGGGGTGGTAGAGAGAGGGGGGGAGAGAGAAGAGGGAGGGCGATGGTAGAGAGAGGGGGGGTAAGGGGGAGAGAGAGAGATAGAGAGAGGGGGAGAGAGAGTAGAGAGAGAGAAGAGAGAGAGTGTGAGAGAGAAAAAAAGAGAGAGTGAGAAAAAGAGTGAGAGAGAGAGTGTAAGAGAGAGAGGGAAAGAGAGTAAGAGAGAGAAAGAGAGAGAGTGTGAGAAAGAGAGAGAGAGAGAGAGAGAGAGAGAGAGAGAGAGAGAGGGGGAGGGAAAGAGGGAGGGGGTGGTGGCAATGGAGGGGGGAGGGAAAGAGAGAGAGAGAGATGGAGGGGGGAGGGAAGGAGGGAGGGGGTGGTGGAGATGGAGGGGGAAGGGGGAGATGGAGGGGGGAGGGGGGGGGAAGGTGGAGATGGAGGGGGGAGGCAGAGGGGGAGGTGGAGATGGAGGGGGGGGGGAGGGGGTGGTGGAAATGGAGGGGGGAGGGGGGGGGGAGGTGGAAATGGAGGGGGAAGGGGGAGGGGAAGGTGGAGATGGAGGGGAGAGGGGGAGGGGGTGGTGAAAATGAGAGGGAGGTGGAGATGGAGGGGGAGGGCGAGGGGGAGGTGGAGATCGAGGGGGGAGGGGGAGGGGGAGGTGGATATGGAGAGGGGAGCGGAAGGAGAGGTGGAAATGGAAGGGGGAGGGGGAGGTGGAGATGGAGCGGGGAGGGGGAGGGGGAGGTGGATATGGAGAGGGGAGGGGGAGGGGGAGACTCAGGGGGGTCACTATGTATAAACCCTCTATATCACGTGCGTTCAAGGCATATATTTAAAATCCCTTATCTGTAAATTTTTTCATTAATAAAATGTACCCCTTTTCTATACAAATCTGTAAATTTTTTCCAAAACTATTTTAAATAGTCCCTTATGTATATTTATTTCTGTAAATTTTAGGAATAAAAAATATCCTTCTGTTGAACTCACGTGATAGGGTTACATATGATGAGTGACCCCCCCGAGGGGGGAGATGGAGGGGGGAGGGGGAGGGGGAGGTGGATATGGAGAGGGGAGGGGGAGGGGGAGGTGGAGATGGAGGGGGGAGGGGGTGGTGGATATGGAGGGGGGAGGGGGAAGGGGGAGAGGGAGGTGGAGATGGAGGGGAGAGGGGGAGGGGGTGGTGGAAATGAGGGGGATGTGGAGATGGAAGGGGGAGGGGGAGGGGGAGGTGGAAATGGAGGGGGAAGGGGGAGGGGGAGGTGGAAATGGGAGGGGGAGAGAAGAAATAAAAAAAACTTGACGGACGAAAATCAAAAGGGAGGGAGAGGTGGTCACCTGAACGCTCTCCAAGTCTTTCTCAATGTAACGGGATTGTTGAGGAATAATGGGCAGTGGGTGGATGGCTAGGTTATCGCTATGAGATGGGCTTGAAGTCACTTACAATGTGAGGATGGGAGTAAGATGGTGGTCGATGGAGAGGGAGGAGTGTCTTGTGTAGGGCTCGGAATGAAGAAGAGAATGGAGGCAAAATGTGAAAGATGAAGAATGAGGGGGTGGAGTTGGTTTTTATAGGAAATGAGTTTAGGTTTAGGGTTTAACCCTAAACTCTTCTCGAGCCATAACTTTTTATGGATAGCTCGGTTTGCTTTTGTACAAAAAGGTGAAATGATTGAAATTGCAAGCTCTATGCATTCGTGTCCACTACCTAGCGTCATTGTATATCACGTGGCTTCTATTTAAGAAATAAAGAAAATCTCTTAAGGTAGTAACCCAAGGTTGATGCTTGGGGTTGCTATGTTTGGCTAGAAATGGAAAAAAAAAAAACTCTCCTTGCCTTGAGTGTTATTTTCGTGAAATTTCGAAGTAGTTTGTTTTCTACACATACCTGCGTATGTTTATCCTTACTTGAGATGATAGTCTCCCCGGCAGTGGCACCAAATGTTGGCTCTTTCATACTGCTTTCGTAGGAAGAGGTGGGTTCTCTCAGTATGCAAGGTTCCGAGGCTTTTTGTCACCTACAGATATAGTGGGGTTGTTGGTTGTAGTATATGTATAGCTTAGGACCTCAAGTCATGTTCTAGTGAGAGACGTAGGCTTAAGTGTGGTAAGCAAACAAAGCACATGCATGTGTAAAAGAAACGTGTATCATCATGATTGAGGTAATGAAGGCTTTACCCTTCATTGGGCGTTGTAGGTTTTAGGAGGAGTTTAAGGGTTAGAAGGAGGTTCCAGGGTTCAAAACGAGGTTCTAGGCTTCAGAACAAGGTTCCAGGGTTAGAAGGAGGTTCCAGGGTTTAGAAGGAACCAGGTTTAGAAGGAGTCCAAGGTTATGAGGTTCCAAGGTCCAGAAGGAGTCTAGGGTTAGATGGAGGATCCAAGGTTCAGGGTAGAGTACATGATGGAGAACTCGTCTCTGTCGTAGATCATGGAGTTTAAGGGTTGAGGAACAAAGGGTTTAGGGGGAGCATAGGAGTGGGAGAGAAAGAAGGTGTAAGAGCATGGGGGAAAGAAGAGAGAGGAGGGAGGAGGAGGGAGGAGGAGGGAGGAGGAGGAGAGAGGAGGAGGAAGGAGGAGGAGGAGGAGGAGGAGGAGGGAGGAGGAGGAGGAGGAGGAGGAGGGAGGAGGAGAGGGAGAGGGTGGGTTGCAAGGTTGGAGGAGAGGGGAGGAGGAGTTGCATTGTTAGGACATGATTTTGGACGTGGAGTGCAAGGAAGCATGGACACTTGAGACAAATGCTTCGAATACCAGAGTAGACTCAACACAATGCCCCAAAGAGTGTGGGCTTCATTACATTATGGGGTATTTAAACAAGTTGGAGAGCTTCTCTCTCTGCATGTAGGAATTGTAACACAAAGTTGTAACACAAAGTTGTATCACAAAGTTATAACACAAAGTTCTATCACAAAGTTGTTACACATTCTCTTTCTTCATGTAGGAAAGCATGTCGTAATGGTAGTCGAGCTCCCAAAAGTTGAACCTCCACAGTTGAATAACAGCAGAAGTTCTAGCAAGAAAGTTGAAGGAGGAAATTGTAGAAAAGCCAAGGTCGAGCACTTCAATGAATTCGAACAAGTCCAAATAAGGATTGTCGAATTGTACCTTGCAAAGTCAGCTCCATCAAAATTAGAACCTGTTGACTCTGTGCCAACATGAACCTATGTAGAAAGAGATTGTGATACAACTTTGTGTTGCAAATTTGTGTTACAACTTTGTGATACAACTTTGTGATACAACTTTGTGTTACAACTTTGTGTTACAACTTTGTGATACAACTTTGTGTTACAACTTCTACATGTAGAAAGAGAATGTGTTATAACTTTGTGATACAACTTTGTGTTACAACTTTGTGTTACAACTTTGTGATACAACTTTGTGTTACAACTTTGTGTTACATGCAGAGAGAGAAGCTCTCCAACTTGTACAAGCTCAATTTGAGGCTGAGAAGCAAGCTCAAGACCCAATCCATGACTTGGCCCCACAAAGTAATGATAATGTACTCGAGCCTCTGTTCCAACAATAGCCTCCACGACATGATGTACTGCCATGTCAACTTGAAGGAGCCGCACTCTCTAGCATCCTAAATTGCCCTGTGTCAATTCCCATCGGAATCCTCCTACGAAATTGTCCCAATCTCTGGGAGAGTTTCAAAGGATGGATTGAACTCGCAAATCCCCCTCCACCTATGAATGACATTGAAGATATCCCTATGGAGATGGGTGAGAGAGATGACATATGCAACATTACTATGCCTTTGATCGACAAGGCATATAATGAAGTCCAAGACATAGTGGATGGTGGAGCAAGTGTAAATGTCCTATCAAAGGAGCTCTACAAAGAATGGGGTCTCCCACCAATGCAAAAGGCTAATTTCAATATATGCCTTGTTGATGATTCACGGGCTAAACCCTTGGGAATAGTAAATGGCATGTCCACAAAGATCATAGGAGTACGCTTTTATCTTCAATTCACAATGTTGGATCTCCCCAAAAAATCCTATCAAATCTTACTAAGATGTCCTTGGTTATGGGAAGCATCAGTTCTCCATGACTGGGGAATTGATAGACTAACAATCTAGAATGGCGACACTGCAGCCAGAGTGAATGTGGGAATAGAGCTATAAAACCAATTGTGCCTAGAGCATTGGATGACACATCCTCCACGACAATCTCAAGCAAATCAGCTCCCCTACAATAGGATGCCATAGCGGGTGACTCACAAAGCAATGTCAATAACTGGATACAAACATTGGCAACCATCAACAATTGCCATTCATTAGACCCCATCTTCTCACAGATAGATGCTAATGCACTACAGGTAGATCCTCCACTCACACATGAAGAACTAGTCGATCTAGAGATGCCATTCTTTATGGCTGACCTCGAGTGGGATAATGAACCTGAAGAAGGTACCAATACCAATGATGACTCCGATTTTCCTTGGGACCTTTAAATAGAGGCTGTGAATGCTAAAATTGAAGATCACATATTTGATAATGACTTAGCCATTCTACATGCCCTAATGGTAGTCGAGCTCCCAAAAGTTAAACCTCCACACTTGAATAACAACAAAAGATCCCACAAGAAAGCTGAAGGAGGAAATCGTAGAAAAGCCAAGGCCGAGCATTTCGATGAATTTGAATGAGTCCAAACAACGATTGTCAAATTGTACCTTGCAAAGTCAGCTCCCTCAAAATCAAACCACCACCTCTTGAATGGTCCCCTGAGGGACTGGAAGGAGTATGCGCAACAAATGAATTCTTACTTAGAAATACCTTACCAATGGAAAAGTTACCCCATAGTTCCCAATGTAAGAAGTTTCAGAAATACAAGCCACATGTACGGATGAAGTTCGATCAAGAGACTTCAGAAAAACAAAGTCAAGATGCACCTAACAAATTAATAAATGCAACTATGCCACCCAATACACATGACACATGTCAGGCTAGTTCAGCACCATCAGAGGCCGCCGATCTTCGAGAAGTGCCGGATTACTTCAAGAATTACACAAGTGGCAATGCGCCAATAGCAATGCCAAGACCACTAAGAGAATCTGAAGTTCAAGAAACCGATAGCATTGGAGAAACTCCAGTCTACAAGGGACCGGCAAAAACAAGCACAATAAACCTCGCCCTTGAAGGGGAGGAAGAAAAACTGGTTTTCATTGGGAAACAGCTTCGTCAAAAAGACAAAACCAAACTCAAAGCACTCCTAATGGAATACCGTGACTGCCTAGCATGGTCATACAAAGAGATGAAAGGAATTTCACTAGAAGTGGCAGTACACACAATACCTATAAGGGAAGGTGCTCACCCTAAGGTATGTGGACCTTATCGCACAAATCCTAAATATGGCACCATGGTTTATGACGAGCAGGAAAAACTCCTAGATGCCGGATTCATCTACGAGATAGAGCACACTAATTGGGTTTCACCCATTGTCATTGTGCCTAAATGCAACAAGAAGCTTAAAATATGCGTAAACTTAAAAAATGTGAATGCTGCCACAATTAACACTATATTAGAGAAATTGGGAAAATCCCAATTCCCACAAAATAAAATATAGTCACTTCAAAAGTAAAATTTGATATTTTTTATTGCAACATTAGCTCCATTGAGGACCCAAGTTTCAGTTATGTTGGGGGAGACTAGACCATGCACAATACTTTCCCAATTCCTAGAACCCAAGCAACAAGTTTCCGTGTGTTGCTATGGCAAAAGGCCTTAATAGATGTGAACATGGTCCCATGGCCAAAACATTTGTTGATTTGCTAGTGAAAGAAAGATGTTTGTTGTTTCATATACATCAAAACCACAAACAAAAGCCAATTTATAGATGTTGCATTAGGAAGATTCATTGGAGTAAATTAAATTGCAGTATTGATATATGCGATAGGATTGTTATAGAGCTTTGACATCCATCATATAAATATGGTGTTCAAAAACAAAATTAAACTTGCAACAACTATCAATTTTTATTTGGTATATTAGATGTATCAAATTCATGCCAAATGGATATGTTTCTATATTGATAAATTGCACTATTGACATATGCAATAGGATTATGGTAGAGCTTTGGCATCCATCAGTTCAAAAACACCGTTCCATCACAATAGAGCTCGTGAAACTCTCCATCACAATAGAGCTCATAAATCCTCTAGTAGACAAGGTGATGATAGAAATGAGCATCTGTTTATGGTGCAGCACATGACCAATTCTGTAACAAGTGTAGAAGAAAGCAATGATGTGTGGTATGTTGACTCAAGTGCATAAAAACACATGATAGGTCATGCAGAATGGATGCAGGATGCAAGGAATATGGAAATACCAGGATTTGTGGAGACTGGTGATGATACTACACATCCTATTGTGCAGATCGGTAAAATTCCTTTGTATATGCAGGATGGGAAAAAGAAATACCTGTCTAATTTATTTCATGTCTCGAATATCACCAAGAATTTGGTTTCTGTCGGTCAAATGGTTGAGTAGGGCTTGTAGGTCAGATTTAATCCTCATGGATTCTTTGTTGAGGACATGAAAAATAAAGGTCACTTGATAGCAAAAGGGAAGAAGAAGGGTAGGATGTTTACATTGGATGCAGACATGCTTGAATTGAGTGCAACAATGTTTGCACATGGGACCGGTGTAGTTGCAGATATTGATATATGGCATAAATGCATTGGTCATGTTAATGTACAACGACTTAAATTAATGCAAGCCCAAAATATTGTTGCAGGATTGCCTAAGTTCAAGGTTGCAGAAATGCATAAGGTATGTGAAGCCTGTCAATTTGGAAAACAGGCAAGGAAACCATTTCTTAGACATGTTCAAGAGAGTAAGAGGCGATTGCAATCAATCCACTCTAATGTGTGGACTACTAAAGCTGCATCTATTGGAGGCTATCGTTATTTTGTCACTTTTATTGATGACTACAGCAGAAAAAGTTTGGGTGTATTTTATGAACAAGAAAAGCGAAGTGTTTGGGCATTTCAAAGCTTTTAAAGCTATGGTTGAAAAAGAAATAGGATTGCAAATAAAATGCCTAAGGTCAGATCGAGGGGGAGAGTACCTCTCAAATGAGTTTGCAAGGTTCCTGCAGGAGCATGGCATAAAGTAGCAATATTCATGCAGTCATACCCCACATCAAAATGGACTTGCAGAAAGAAAAAATAGGCATATTGAGGAGGTATCTCACGCCATACTCAACAAAAAAGACCTACTACATTATTATTGGGCTGAAGTAGTTGCTACAGTAGTCTACATAATGAACAGGACTCCCACTGCAGCAATACATGGCATGACGCTAGAGGAGATGTATATTGGTGGGAAACTAGATATTTTTCATTTGAAAGTTTTTGGTTGCATTGCCTATGTTCATGTGCCAGATGAGTTGAGATCCAAGTTGGCTCCAAAAGCTAAGAAGTGCATCTTTATTGGTTATTCTCTATAGCAGAAAGGGTATAGATGCTATAACCCTTCTACTCGTAATTTTGCAGTGAGAAGAGATGTTGTTTTTTATGAGTAGCTAGTATAAACTCGTAAATGTGATTGATGATGTAGATGCACAAAATGATAATGCTGCATAGAATTCAGAGCAGCAATCACAAAATATTAGTGGACCTGTAGTGTCCTCTAGCAGTGGTTCACATACTTTGCCATGGACAGGTAGATTGAGATTAGGAGAATCTCCTCAAAGCAATGCAGATAGTGGTATGCAGGTATCACAGAAAGGAAAAGAGAAAGTAGATCAGCCCATGGTTGATGTGAATGCAGGTCACTTTTATGTGGATGGTGAATCCAGTGGCTCCGAACAGACCATTGATGATGAGTTGGGTATTCCTTCTATTGTTTCACTTGGAGTAAGAAAGACCAGGGATGTTTTGAGAGCACCTCGTAGTGAGTCTATTTTGCGCAGGTCTACCAGAGCTAGGTATCCTATGGATAGGCTGAAATTTGATGGATTTACAACCATTCACTATGCCTATATGGTCAAAGTGATACAGGAACTAGAACCCACTTCTTTTGAGCAAGCCACGGGAAAATAAAAATGGGAGAAAGCCATGGATGAAGAAATGGATGCCTTGGAAGCAAATGCTACATAGGAATTGGTGCCTTTGCCTAAAGACAAGAATGCAATTGGCTGCAAGTGGGTTTATAAGGTGAAGCACAATGCAAATGGTTCTGTGAACAGATACAAGGCAAGATTAGTTGTCAAGGGGTATGCACATACACATGGCATTGATTATGAAGAAACATTTAGTTTGGTTGCAAGGATGGCAACTGTAAGAGTAGTTATAGCTATGGCTGCATCAAAGGGATGTTCTTTACATCAGATGGATGAAAATAATGTTTTCTTGCATGGTGATTTGCACCAAGAGCTTTATATGGAGCAACCACCAGGTTATGTTCATGTTGTTCATCATCCTGAGCTTGTTTGCAAGTTGAATAAAGCCTTGTATGGCTTGAAGCAAGCACCCAAAGCATGGTCTGACAAGATAGGATAGTATCTTGTCACTATTAGTTTTCAGATTTCCAAGGCAGATTTCTCACTTTATGTGAGAAAAATAGAGAAAGGTATTATGCTGCTTGTCATTTATGTTCATGATTTGATCGTCACAGGTGATAGTGATGAGGATATCCATGTGAAAATGCTATTGAAGCAGAAGTTTGAGATGAAGGACTTGGGAGAGTTGCGTTACTTTTTGGGCATTAAGGTGATTAGATCCACAAGTGGGATATGGCTCTTGTAGAGGCAATATGGATTGGACATGCTGTCCAAATATGGGATGACAGGCTCTAAGCCTATTTCAATTCCTTTGAAGCAGAATGTGAAGTTGAGTGCAGATGCAGGTGAGCTTCTGGAAGACCGTACTATGTAGAGATGCATAGTAGGAAGTTTGATTTATATGACTATTACCAGGCCAAATTTGAGCTATGATGTTTGATTGGTAAGTGAGTTTATGCAGGCTCCAAGGAAACTACATTTGGATGCAACTAGACGAATACTGAGGTATGTGAAGTCCACATTGTAGTATGGACTATTTTATGAGACTGGGGTTCAGATATAGTTGCATTGATACACTGATGCTGATTGGGATGGTACTATTTCTGATAGATGATCTACCAGTGGATATGTGTTCTCTTTTGGGAATGATGTAGTCACTTGGAGCAACAAGAAATAGCCTATAGTTGCCTTGTCGAGCACATAGGCTCAATACAGGGGTGCATCAATGGTGCATGTGAGGTAGCTTGGTTGGATAAGCTGCTTTATGATATGCATTAGTCTACAAATGGGCCAGTTGTCATTTATTGTGACAACATGAGCACTATACACTTGGAAAATAACCCAATCTATCATGCTAGAACAAAGCCCATTGAGGTGCATTATCACTATGTGCGGGAGAAGGTTCTAGTAGGTTTTATTGACGTAGTTTATGTTAGCACAAAGGATTAGAAAGCTGACATATTCACGAAGGCATTGGGCACAGAGAAGCTGCGCAAGTTCAAAGGCCTACTCGGTGTGCAGGAATTGGGATTGAGCTCGAGGGGGAGTGTTGAGATATCGAGCTCCACTCGTGATATGCCAGGGTGACGTTGTGCATTTATGTCACCGACTTGTTAGCTGCAGATGTGGTTGGTACACCAAAATGGGAAGCCAACATACAACTTTGGGTGAAGATCGAACCATTAATTGGCTAATGATCGAACCATACTCTGGTGTAGAATGGAATATCCAAGGCACAATGGTCCAATCACTTCAGCAGCATGAGCAAGTAATGCACGGCAACATTGATTGCTTCCTTCGCCTAACTGCTATACTATATAAAACATTGGAATTCATTTTGGAGGTTCCATGTTACCTCGATTCCCATTTGTCTCCACTCAGTTTCAATCCCAATGAACGGGTTGATGCTCATATTATTACAAGCCAACTCTATCAAAGAGTGATCTTCTTAGTGTGAAGAGAGTGGGAGAGAAGGAAGGAGTCTCACTTGCAGCTTTTTCACATACACAATGGGGGAATACACACAAAGGTGGAGGCTGAAAATAGTTTTCCTCTTCTTAGTTGTGAAAGCCAAAAAAAAACTCTTAGTGTGAAGAGAGTGGGAGAGAAGGAAGGAGTCTCACTTGCAGCTTTGTCACATACACAATGGGGGAATACACACAAAGGTGGAGGCTGAAAATAGTTTTCCTCTTCTTAGTTGTGAAAGCCAAAAAAAAACTCTAAGTACAAAAGGATAGATGAACCCTATATGTGGGTCTCAAACCAAACTCAGCTAACTAAGGTGGCATACTAACTGAGCCACTAACTAGAGTACATAAAGATAGCTGTCATCTAATTATTATTCATAGTTGGTGTACCGACTTCATTTGCAGAGCTAACAAGTCGGTGACATAAATGCACAACGGTCACCCTGGCATATCACAAGTGGAGCTCGATATCTCAACACTCCCCCTTGAGCTCAATCCCAATTCTTACACACCAAGCAGGTCTCTGAACTTGTGTGGCTTCTTTGTGCCCAATGACTTTGTGAATATGTCAGCTACCTGATCCTCTGTGCTAACATAAACTAGATCAATAAAACCTAGTAGAAACTTCTCCCTCACATAGTGATAATGTGCCTCAATGTGCTTTGTTCTAGCATGATAGACTGGGTCATTTGCCAAGTGTATACTGCTCATGTTGTCACAATAAATGACAACCGGCCCATCTGTAGACTAATGCATGTCATAAAGTAGCTTATGCAACCAAGCTACCTCACATGCAGCCATTGTTGCACCCTTGTACTCAGCCTCTATGCTTGACAAGGCAACTGTAGGCTGTTTCTTGCTGCTCCAAGTGACTGTAGCACTCCCAAAAGAGAACATATATCCACTCGTAGATTGTCTATCAGAAATACTACTAGCCCAATCAGTATCAGTGTATCCATGCAACTATATATGAACCCTAGTCTCATTAAATAGTCCATAATGCAATATGGACTTCACATACCTCAGTATGCATCTAGCCACTTCCAAATGCGGTTTCCTTGGAGCCTGCATAAACTGACCTACCAACCCAATAGCATAACTCAAATCTGGTCTGGTAATAGTCATATAGATCAAACCTTCTTCTTTACGTTTGTACATAGTAGGGTCTTCCAAAAGTTCACCTGCATCTGCGCTCAGCTTTACATTCTGCTCCAAAGGAATAGAAATAGGCTTACAGCCTGTCATCCCATATTTGGATAGCATTTCCGATCAATACTGCCTCTGCAAGAGCCATATCCCACTTGTGGATCTAATCACCTCAATGCTCATGAAGTAACGCAGCTCTCCCAAGTCCTTCATCTCAAACTTCTACTTCAATAGCATTTTGACATGAAGGATATCTTCATCACTATCACCTGTGATGATCAAATCATCAACAATAGCTACAAGTAGCATAATACCTTTCTCTGTTTTTCTCACATAAAGTGAGAAATCTACCTTGGAAATCTGAAAACCAATAGTGACTCGTATCTTGTTAGACCATGCTCTGGGTGCTTGCTTCAAGCCATACAAGGCTTTCTTCAACCTGCAAATAAACTCAGCATGAACAAGAACAGCATGAACATAACCTGGTGGCTGCTCCATATAGACCTGTTGTTTTAAATCACCATGCAAGAAAGCATTCTTTACATCCATCTGATGTAAAGACCATCCCTTTGATGCATCCATAGCAATGACTGCTCTTACGGTTGCCATCCTTGCAACCGGACTGAATGTTTCTTCATAATCAATGCCATATGTCTGTGCATACCCCTTGACAACTAATCTTTCCTTGTATCTGTGCACAGAACCATCTACATTGTGCTTCACCTTATAAACCCACTTGCAGCCAATTGCATTCTTGTCTTTAGGCAAAGGCACCAATTCCCATGTAGCATTTGCTTCAAAGGCATCCATTTCTTCATCCATGGCTTTCTCCCATTTTTCTTTTCCCATGATTTGCTCAAAAGAAGTGGGTTCTGGTTCCTGTATGACTTTGACCATATAGGCATAGTAAATGGCTGTAAATCCATCATATTTTAGCCTATCCATACGATACCTGGCTCTAGTAGACTTGCGAAAAATAGGCTCACTACCAGGTGCTCTTAAAACATCCCTGGTCTTCCTTACTCCAGGTGTAACAACAGAAGGAATACCCAACTCATTATCAATGCTTTGTTCTGAGCCACTAGATTCACCATCCACATAAGAGTGACTTGCATTCAGGAGATTCTCTTGATCTCAATCTGCCTATCCATGGCAAAGTATGTGGACCATTGCTAGAGGACACTACAGGTCCACTAATATTTTGTGATTGCTGTGGTGAATTCTGTGCAACATTATCATTTTGTGCAGCTACATCATCAATCACATTTACTGGTTTATACCAGCTGCTCATCTCATAAAAAACAACATCTCTACTCACTTTAAACTTACGAGTAGAAGGGTTATAGCATCTATACCCTTTCTACTGTAGAGAATAACCAATAAAGATGCACTTCTCAGCTTTTGGATCCAACTTGGATCTCAACTGATCTGGCACATGAACATAGGCAATTCAACCAAAAACTTTCAAATGAGAAATATCTGGTTTCCTACCAGTATACCTCTCCTTTGGCATCATGTGATGTGTTGTTGTAGTGCAAGTGGTGTTCATTATGTAGACTACTATAGCAACTGCTTCAGCCCAACAATAATTTGGCAGGTCTTTTTCGTTGAGCATGGCATGAGATACCTCTCCAATATGCCTATTTTTCCTTTTTCAAGTCCATTTTGGAGTGGGGTATGTTTGGATGAATATTGCTACTTTATGCCATGCTCCTACAGGAACCTTGCAAACATATTTGAGAGGTACTCTCCCCCTCCATTTGACCTTAGGCAATTTATTTGCAAGCCTGTTACTTTTTCAACCATAGCTTTAAAAGCTTTGAACTGCCCAAACACTGCCCTTTTCTTTTTGATAAAATACACCCAAACTTTTCTGTTGTAGTCATCAATAAAAGTGACAAAATAATGACAGCCTCGAATAGATGCAGCTTTAGTAGTCCACACATCAGAGTGGATTAATTCCAATGGCCTCTTACTCTCTTGAACATGTCTAGGAAATGGTTTCCTTGCCTGTTTTCCAAATTGACAGACTTCACATACCTTATGCATTTCTACAACCTTGAACTTAGGCAATCTTGCAACAATATTTTGGGCCTGCATTAATTTAAGTCGCTATACATTAACATGACCAATGCATTTATGCCAGATATCAATATCTGTAACTACACCGGTCCCATGTGCAAACATTGTTGCACTCAATTCAGGCATGTCCGCATCCAACGTAAATATCCTGCCCTTCTTCTTCCCTTTTGCTATCAACCGACCCTTATTTTTCATGTCCTCAACAAAGCATCCATGAGGATTAAATCCGACCTGCAAGCCCTGCTCAACCATTTGACCTACAAAAACTAGGTTCTTGGTGATATTCGGGACGTGAAATACATCAGATAGGTATTTCTTTTTCCCATCTTACATAGACAAAGAAAATTTACCAATCTGCACAATAGGATGTGCACTATCATCACCACTCTCCACAAATCATGGTCTTTCCATTTTCCTTGCAGCCTGCATCCATTCTACTTGACTTGTCATGTGGTTTGATGCACCTGAGTCAACATACCACACGTCATTACTTTCTTCTGCACTTGTCATAGAATTGGTCATGTGCTGCACCATAAACAGATGCTCATTTCTGTCATCACTTTGTCTATTAGAGGATGCATAATTGCCTTGCTGCAATTTTCCAATCATGATGTCATTTAGCTTTTTATAGCGTAGCCATATGACCCATTTTACCATGGAAGTAGCATTCAACATTGTTGTTTGCATTTTGGCCTCTCTCCCATCCACCACGACCTCTTTGGCTCGCCTTGCCTCTAAAGTTAGCACGTCCTCCTCCATAGGACTGGTTTTCTTGAATTTGCTGCATATTCTAATTTCTGCCACGGTCTCCGGATCGGCCTGCCCTTCCTTTGCCTCCACCTCTTCCAGCATTTGAGTAGAAGATAGTTTCTTTTGAAGTTCCTCCTGAAGAGGATGCACCACCATTTCTCTACTCCTCAGAAATTAGAAGAGCAATCAACTCCCCAAAATTAGGAAAATTCTCATGGACAGCAACGGATGTCTGGAACTATGCATAATCCTTTCCTAGACCATTCAAGGTCATAGAAACTAAGTCATCATCTTCCACTGGCAACCCAATGGAAGCAAGTGCATCTACAATCTTCTTCACCATGTGGTAGTCATTGATGCTCATATTTTCTCTCTGCACATTATGCAACTCCTACTTGAGCTGCATTTTCCTGGCTTGCATATTTGTGCTATACATTTTTGTCAAGGTATCCCACTCCTCCTTCGGCGTGCTTGCATCCTAAATATGCACAATCATAGAATCTGAAATACTGATAGATAGCCAGTACATAACTTTTTTGGCTCTCTCATGCCATCCTTTAAAAGCCTGCAACTCCTATTGGTTTGGAACATTAGGAATAACTGGTTCTTGTTCAGCTCCAGTAATGAACTCCCAATAGCCTTTTCCCTTAAGGAAATTCTTCATTCTAAACCTCCATGCTTGGAAGTTATTCTTGTTAAGCTTTTTAGTGACAATCTATGAAAGGGCATCGGACGCCATTACAAAACACTACAAAATATTTTGTCACTGCAAAAAACACAACTTCTGCCTCACAAAGGTAAGTCTGTAAAACTGACGAAAGTGGTATTTGACCACACAGTCGCTTCCTAGTGACGATTTTGCATCAACAGGCAATAAGAATGATTCTGTCACTCCCAATATCTCTACGCATGGGCATACAATGCAATTTCTATGGCAACTTTTCACCGACTATGTTGACTCTATGCCAACATGAACTTATGTAGAAAGAGAATGTGATACAACTTTGTGTTACATATTCTCTTTCTACATGTAGAAGTTTACGCATATTCTGAGCTTCTTGTTGCGTTTAGGTACAATGACAATGGGTGAAACCCAATCAGTGAGCTCTATCTCGTAGATGAATCCAGCATCTAGTAGTTTTTCTAGCTGTCATAAACCATGGTGCCATATTTAGGATTTGTGCGATAAGGTCCACATACCTTAGGGTGAGCACCTTCCCTTATAGGTATCATATGTACTGCCACTTCTAGTGAAATTCCTTTCATCTCTTTGTATGACCATGCAAGGCAGTCACGGTATTCCATTAGGAGTTCTTTGAGTTTGGTTTCATCTTCTTGACGAAGCTATTTCCCAATGAAAACCAATTTTTCTTCCTCCCGTTCAAGGGCGAGGTTTGTTGTCTATGTTTTTGCCGGTCCCTCATAGATTGGAGTTTCTCCAATGCTATCAGTTTCTTGAACTTCAGATTCTCTGAGTGGTCTTGGCATTGCTATTGGTGCACTACCACTTGTATAATTCTTGAAGTATTCCAGTACTTCTCAAAGATCGGCCTCTCATGGGGTTGAACTAGCCTGACATGTGTCATGTGTACTAGGTGGCATAGTTGCATTTATTAATTTGTTAGGCTCTTCTTGACTTTCTTTTCCTGAAGTTTCTTGATCGAGCTTCATCCGCACATGTGGATTATATTTCCAAAACTTCTTACATTGGGAGCTGTGGGGTAACTTTTCCATTGGTAAGATGTTTCCAAGTAAGGGTTCATTTGTTGTGCATGTGTAGCTTAGGACCTCGAGTCGTGTTCCAGTGAGAGACATAGCTTAAGTGTCGTAAGCAAACAAGGTGCATGCATGTGTAAAAGGAACGTAAATCATCTTTGTTGAGGTAATGAAGGCTTTCGCCTTCATTGGGGGTTGTAGGGTTTAGGAGGAGTTTAAGGGTTAGAAGGAGGTTCCACTTGTTCCTTTTGTACCCATTGTTGAAGTGCCTGAAAACGAGCCTTCTCCACCTCTGCATTTGGATATGGAGCTTCTTTTATTTAAGGCTCAGGAGTTGATGCGGATGAGCTCGGTTGCTCATTGCTTGGCGGAGGTGGAGGCACTTGTGCTTTCTTTTTCAGAAGTCGCTTTGGTTGGACTGAAATGTTAGGGTCCTTGGTGGCCTCTTTTTGTTGGCATGTAATTACATTTACAGGTTGTATTTTTACACTTGCCGGACCCATACTTTGATGGTCCACCCCAATGATGCCGATTGGGATGTCAGGCTTAACGTCTATTTGTTTTGGGACCTTATTTTTCATGGGACAATACAATATACAAGCATGTCCTATGCCACAATCTCTGCAGAGTGGTTGGAAAGTAGTGGAGTTATCGCGATGAGGGCACTCCACAATCCGATGATTTTCTCCACAACCGTAGCACTTGATTGATGCACGATATGTGTTTCGTCGTACTTGATGACTACAGCATCTATTGGAGGCTGTCATTATTTTGTCACTTTTATTGATGACTACAGCAGAAAAGTTTGGGTGTATGTTATAAAAAAGAAAAGTGAAGTGTTTGGGTATTTCAAAGCTTTTAAAGCTATGGTTGAAAAAGAAATAGGCCTGCAAATAAAATGCCTAAGTTTAGATGGAGGGGGAGAGTACCTCTCAAATATGTTTGCAAGGTTCCTATAGGAGCATGGCATAAAGCAGCAACATTCATCCAAACATACCCCACTCTAAAATGGACTTGCAAAAAGGAAAAATAGGCATATTGGAGAGGTATCTCATGCCATGCTCAATGAAAAAGACCTGCCAAATTATTGTTGGGCTGAAGCAGTTGCTACAATAGTCTACATAATGAACAGGACTCCCACTGCAGCAATACATGGCATGACTCCAGAGGAGATGTATACTAGTAGGAAACCAGATATTTCTCATTTGAAAATTTTTTGTTGCATTGCCTATGTTCATGTGCCAGATGATAGACATGGTGATGATGAGAGGAGCAAGAAATCTACCGACAAAAAAGGTGCAAAAATGCTTGTTTTGGATCCAAAAGCTGAGAAGTGCATCTTTATTGTTTATTCTCTATAGTAGAAAGGGTATAGATGCTATAACCCTTCTACTCGTAAGTTTACAGTAAGCAGAGATGTCGTTTTTGATGAGATGAGCAGCTAGTATAAACCAGTAAATGTGATTGATGATGTAGATGCACAAAATGGTAATGCTGCACAGAATTCACCACAGCAATCACAAAATATTAGTGGACCTAGAGTTTCCTCTAGCAATGGTTCACATACTTCACCATGGATAGGTAGTTTGAGATCAAGAGAATCTTCTCAAAGCAATGCCGATAGTGGTATGTAGGTTTCACGAAAAGGAAAAGAGAAGGTAGATCAGCCCATGTTTGATGTGAATGCAAGTCACTCTTATGTGGATGGTGAATCCAGTGGCTCAGAACAGAGCATTGATGATGAGTTGGGTATTCCTTCTGTTGTTACCTAGAGCAAGGAAGACCAGGGATGTTTTGAGAGAACCTGGAAGCGAGCCTATTTTGTGCAGGTCTACTAGAGCTAGGTATCCTATGGATACGCTAAAATATGATGGATTTATAGCCATTCACTATGCCTATATGGTCAAAGTGATACAGGAACCAGAACCCACTTCTTTTGAGCAAGCCATGGGAAAAGAAAAATGGGAGAAAGCCATGGATGAAGAAATGGATGCCTTGGAAGAAAATGCTACATGGGAATCGGTGCCCTTGCCTAAAGACAAGAATGCAACTGGTTGTAAGTGGGTTTATAAGGTGAAGCACAATGCAGATGGTTCTGTGAAAAGATACAAGGCAAGATTAGTTATCAAGGGGTATGCATAGACATATGGCATTGATTATGAAGAAACTTTCAGTCCAGTTGCAAGGATGGCAACTATAAGAGCAGTCATTGCTATGGCTGCATCGAAGGGATGGTCTTTACATCAGATGGACATAAAGAATGCCTTCTTGCATGGTGATTTGCAAGAAGAGGTCTATATGGAGCAGCCGCCAGGTTATGTGCATGCTGTTCTTTTGCAAGTTGAAGAAAGCCTTGTATGGCTTGAAGCAAGCACCCAGAGCATGGTCTGACAAGATAGGATAGTATCTTGTCACTATTGGCTTTCAGATTTCCAAGGCAGATTTCTCACTTTATGTGAGGAAAACAGAGAAAGGTATTATGCTGCTTGTCATTTATGTTCATGATTTGATCATCACAGGTGATAGTGATGAAGATGTCCTTCATGTGAAAATGCTATTGAAGCAGAAGTTTGAGATTTGGGAGAGCTGTGTTATTTCTTGGGCATTGAGGTGATTAGATCACCAAGTGGGATACGGCTCTTGGAGAGGCAGTATGGATTGGACATGCTGTCCAAATATGGGATGACAGGCTGTAAGCCTATTTCAGTTCCTTTGGAGCAAAATGTGAAGCTGAGCGCAGATGCAGGTGAGCTTCTGGAAGACCCTACTATGTATAGATGCATAGTAGGAAGTTTGATTTATATGACTATTACCAGGCCAGATTTGAGCTATGCTATTGGATTGGTAAGTCAGTTTATGCAGGCTCCAAGGAAACCGCATTTGGATGCGGCTAGACGCATACTCAGGTATGTGAAGTCCACATTGTAGTATGGACTATTTTATGAGACTCGGGTTCAGATACAGATGCATGGATACACTGATGCTGATTGGGCTGGTAGTATTTCTAATAAACGATCTACCAGTGGATATGTGTTCTCTTTTGGGAGTGCTGCAGTCACTTGGAGCAGTAAGAAACAGCCTACAGTCGCCTTGTTGAGCACAAAGGCTAGGTACAGGGGTGCAGCAATGGCTGCATGTGAGGTAGCTTGGTTGCATAAGCTACTTTATGATATGCATCAGTCTACAAATGGGCCGGTTGTCATTTATTGTGACAACATGAGTAGTATACACTTGGCAAATAACCCAATCTATCATGCTAGAACAAAGCATATTGAGATGCATTATCACTATGTGCAGGAGAAGGTTTTACTAGGTCTTATTGATCTAGTTTATGTCAGCACAGAGGATTAGATAGCTGACATATTCACAAAAGCATTGGGTGCAGAGAAGTTGCGCAAGTTCAGAGACCTTCTTGGTGTGCAGGAATTGGGATTGAGCTCAAGGGGGAGTGTTGATATATCGAGCTCCACTCGTGATATGCCAGGGTGACCGTTGTGCATTTATGTCACCGACTTGTTAGCTGCAGATGCAGTTCCTACACCACCCATGAATAATAGTTGGATGATAGCTATCCTTATGTACTCTAGTTCATGGCTCAATTAGTATGCCACCTTAGTTAGCTGAGTTTGGTTTGAGACCCACATATATCATTCTTCTATTTCTTTGTACTAGAGTTCTTTTGGCTTTCACAACTAAGAAGAGGAAGACTGTTTTCAGCCTCCACCTTTGTGTGTATTCCCCCATTGTGTATGTGAGAAAGCCGCAAGTGAGACTCCTTCCTTTTCTCCCACGATCTTCATAGTTTGTAGCACAAGTCATTTCCTAGCTACATACTAAATATTGATGCTACTTCCCCCCAGGCAATGAAGGATTTATTGAAAATATTTTATGGGCATATGATGTTGTTAGTCAGTGTGTATAGATGGAATCCACGTGATGCTGCTATAGAATTCATGAAAGGCTTCACTGGTGTTCTCGGCAATTGGTGGGAGTTTCTATCTGATGAATCTAAAGAGCAAATCTTTTCAAGTGTTGATGATAATGCCCAACCTAATGCACCAGACACTTTGATTGTTGCTGCCATTTCTAATTAGTTTTTGCCCACATTCACTGATGACCGCACACAGGCTTCCAATGAGTACTCTGCATTACAACTCTATGAACTTTTTTAGGTTGAAGCCTATAATGCTCATGTTCAGCAGCTGGTTTATAGAGCTGGTCTCTTCTCTGATACTTTTGCCAAGTGCCTTATCTCTACAGCTTACCTCATAAGTTTGGTGATGCTGTAATGGCTCTTCTTGAAGCACAAACAAAGATAGTCAACATTGATAATGTGCCTCAAGAGGTCCACAAGATTGTGGCAAACTTCACTTTTGCAAATCTCTTCCAAATGGTCCAAGTATATATTCATCGCCAATGTATTGAGCAAGCTCTTCGTAAGAGACTAAAAAAGATTGGCATCTTTGCCTTTGTCTGTGATCAATTTGTAGGACAAAGACAATTCTGTCCTTCTTAGTCATCTTCAAAGAGCTACCAAAGTTCCCAGACCTGACATCCCAGATGTTCGTGCAGAACAACCTCTTTCCCAAAGCTCCGACGTTTTCGATGGTGCAAGAGGTACTTTTGACAACCCCAAAGATTCTTGCGATACTAACCATTCAAAGCCAGCAAGTCTTCTGGCTATTTCATATGTGGCAAGAAAGGCCACTTTGCAAGAGACTACTCTAAAAAGCCGCACAACTCCTAGCAACAACAACTCAAAGGATTTTTCTCTTCTGTAGCAGACCCAGACCAATGGGAAGTTATATCCTAGGATGAATCTAGTGAATCAGTGCTTGAATGTTTTGAATCAGACACTTTGTAGTGTCTTGTTTGTCAGCTAGATGATTCCCATGACTATCCCCATGATTATTCTCATACAGTCAGATCGATCTGATGAAGATGATCCCCATGTCTATAGCGCGATGAATTACCCTCATCATTGTGATCCCTTCCACATTGATATTGAAATATCTACAACCAGCTCCAGTGATACCCATGACGAACAGCCTCTTCCATGATTTTCTTCAAAGGCTCCTTCCCATAGCTCTACGCGACATGGTCGTGGTAAAGGAAGAGGGTTTAGTAGGTTTGGTCATGATTTGGAAACCTCTGAAGAACTATCCAAATATTTCGAGTCTCCCACTTATCGCAACCCGTCTTCTCTTCCATATGCAGGACCTTCTGCCTTCAAGCCAACTCACTTTGTACATGCACCTGCTCTACCAACTGGCTACCTTCCTCAACCCTTATGGCATACTCCTGTCTCTACCCTCTCAGCTCCTCCTCTCCAGCCGTAATCCCCCATTCTACTCTCAAGCCTAAGCTTTCTCCTGCTCAATGTCCTTCCTCGCTTCTTCATCATCACCTACGAGCTCTTCTTTACCCCCGACGCTTCCTCTTCTCTTCTGTGTACATCTCCTTTAACTGCTTATCCCATCTATGTTTGCATGATCCATGCTTCATCTCCCCACTTCACGTTCTCCCTTCCTCTCAGTATCCTTGTTGGCTCTCATTCCCCTGCTATCTAACCTTCCTCTATATTTTGTCCCGATTTTGCTCTTCCCCCTCTTCTACTTGCCTTATTAGTATCATTCGAGAGTCGCTAAGGTGCTCCCCGTTGAAGCCCAAAGAGAGGCATTTGAGGTTGAGTCAAAATGCATGAGGAAAGTACTAAAGTATCCAATGGCCATTGTAATCTGATCCTTCTCTTCCCGTTTCTCTTCCACCCGCTCTACTTCCTCTTCTTCCGAACTGACTAACCCAAAAGCTGCCTAGAATATGCTGATCATAGATCCAGAAGATATTTACAAGTTCTCCGCATATTAAGATTTCGGAAGTAGTTGTGAATATTGCTGATGAAGGTTCCACTGGTGTGTATCTCCCTCTATTTACTCATAAAGAGATTGACTCCTTCAAGAATTCGAGTTACCAGTATATTCATTATGGGTGTTTTGTGCTAGCCATCGAACCTTTGTTTCGCATGGGTGTAAATGCTACTTGCATGGCTAGTCTTGTTGATACCCATCATCTCCGTCTAAAAGATGCTAGGATTTGTCTCATTCATGGTAATCTCAATCGTGAGCATGTCCATACTATAGTATATCCTAATTTCAAGATGTCCTTAGCAAATCCGCATCTATTTCCTGCTTTTCGTCTCTATGTACATATAAAAGGCTTGTCCATGAAGCCTCGTTCTGAATATTGTGTTATTCATGTTAGATGTGTGAATTACCTTGTGTCTACTATCAATCCTCTTCCCTGTCATGTGAATACCAAAGATGAGTGTATCTTGTATGGCAATACGAATGCTGACGTGACTTGGTTTAACTTTGATGCCCTTCCCATGCTGCTTGAATGGGAAATGGATTACCAGGCTATTCTCCAAGAGGCCTCTTCCCAGCTGCCTACTTTCCAGATCAAAGATGCTCCTTCCAAATCTATTATCAAGCTCCATCATCGTCACAATCATGGGAAAAGAGTTATGCATCTTTCTTTTTCATCTTCCTCCCATGTTTCAATAGCTGGAGCCCCTGATGATGTACCAGATTCAGCATTTGAGATAGCTGCCTCTACTCAGAGTTTGCCACCAGAACGAGCTGAAGCTATCCACCATGACTGGATGTCTTCTGTGAATGCTGCTCACTCACACGTTGATGCTACCCATCACTATAAGCACACTATAGCCGTCAATCATTCAGCCCATCATGAACCCTAAGCCCTAAAGCTTGCAAACCTGCAAACCAATTTAGGGTTTAGGGTTTAGGTTTTTAGGTTCAGGGTTCATGGTTCATGGTTCAGGGTTAGGGGTCAGGGTTAAGGTTGGGGGTTAGCAGTTTAGGGTTTAAAGTTTAGGATTGAAAAAGCTGTGATGGAGTGCTACAAAGACAACTTGTGTAAAATAAACTATCGGCCAGCTGCGGTAACAAAAAATGGGAAAAATGAAAATTTCGAGGGCCGGTTACATGCACTATGGAGTGCACTTAAAAAGTGCAAAACCAAAAGTGTGGTGCACTTTCTGTGAACCACCAGTGCTTTTTCAAAGTGAGTGTTTGTGAGAAAAGTATTTTTGTGTGTGCAAAGTGTGAAGCAATTGTGAACGGGAAAGTGGGTTGTGCGTTGATGCAAAACGTTCTAGGCTCTAGCAAACACTACTCTCGACCCTTATGAAGCATTACATGCCCCTTTTGCCCAAAGGCAGCTAGAACACAGGACTCCACAAGGGAGGAAAGGATCTCCTTTCTACTCCTTTTGCCTCTATTGCAGGATAGCAGGAGGGATGGACTCCTATCGCAAACAAACACTACTCTTGACTCTTATGAAGCCCTGAGTGCCCCTTTTGCCCAAAGGTAGCTAGAACACAAGATTCCACAAGGGAAGAGAGGATCTTCTATAAGATCATACACACACAAATAAAACACATAAACAAACACACAAGAGAGACAAAAATGCTTGTTTTATTACAAGAGAGGTGCTTGTTCCAAACTAGTTTCGCTTGATCTCTCAAGCTCTTCAGTGGAGCACCTCTTGAAATGTGATACAAGAATGAGAGTTTCTCTCTTTATATAGAAGTGGGGAGGGCTAGGGTTTGCACCATTGTATATGGTAAAACTCTCTCAACTTTGCATAGGAGAGCTCATGGGACACAAGGTACAAAAAAGCTCATAAATGAGTCAAACAGCTGCACACTAGTCGTGTTCCCTTTGTACATGCTCCTGTGCATGTCTTTTCCTCCTTCCTTACCTCCAGCCTCTGCCAGTCCTATAGATGATTCATTCGCTCCACCGAAGGCTCCTAGTCTTATGCTTTGGCCTATCTTCTGTCAATCTCTTCATATTCTACATCTAGTGATTTACATAACATATTCTTTTCGGAGTACTAAGAGAACCTCAAAATTTGACCAAGTGATGATAAACAAAAAAGACAAAGTGCCTAAAAAGTAGTCTTCATCATGTGGAGACTCATCAAATGAAAGTAGATTGGCAGTTTTTGACTTTGTAGTTTCTTCCTTTTTGGCTTTACAATACTTTTCATGGTGATTGTTTTTGCCACAATGTTTGCATGGATTGATCTTGAAGCAGTCTTTTGAGAGGTGATTAGTCTTCCCATAATATTTGCAAGGCGAAAACTTGCCCTTTTAAAATTTTATGGCATAGGATGTGTCATTGCCTCTCTGGTAGGCTGTGTCACTGCCTCTCTAGAGTTCCATGTGCCTTTCTTCTTCTTAAAGAGCAGTAATAAGACCTTCAAGAGTAGGATTAGGAAGATTTTTCAGAGTGGTAACAACATGATCATAATCTTCAGGCATACTTTTGAGCAAAACTGCCATTGCATCATCTGTAGTGATTGGAGAGTTGATAGAAGCAAGTTGAGTCGTAAGACTCCACATGTAATTGACATGGGCAGCCAAGGGAGTGCCACTAGCCATCTTCAATTCAAAGAAAGCAATTTTAAGTAACAATTTTAGATATGAGATCTAGCACCAAAAATAATAACAAGCTTCTGCCAAGCTTCAGAAGGAGACTCCAAGTCAGAAATATGATGAATATAGTCACCTCTAAGGCAAGAGCAATGATGCCATAGGCTTTCTCCTCTCTAGCAGGATCTCATGCCAGGAGTGTCGGAGCTAAGGATTCTCCAGCATTAGAGGCTATTGAAGAAGAAGTTGAAGTAGGTTTGACAAGCCCTAGAGGTTTTCCCTCATCAATGCAAACTTAACCTTCATCTGCCATGTGTGAAAGCCTTTACCACTGAACTTATCCATATTCAAGATGGTAGCCATGAGAGGGTCTAACCCAAAATGGGCAGTGTCTACTCTCTTACAAGGCTAGAAAGAGTTGAAGAGCTTCAAAATACAAGCATTTAGAGTAGCAAAGGCTTGCAACCAAATTCCATACTACAAAACATAATGGAAATGATGCTTTCACTTGCATGCTTCATAGAGGTGGCTAAATGAAAGTATTCCAAGCAAAACCAGGTGTAGCAACTTAAAACAAAGTTGTAGCCATAGTTGTACTGATGCTATTCAACACTTTAAAACATCAAAAATGCTAAAGTAGCATATAAAGTAGCATCAAACTCACAACCTTGTCAAAACTGTCCAAAATAGAGACCAAAACTTGGAGGGTACAATTCTCACAGCTCATAGCTCTATTCAAGGGGATTTTTATGCAAAAATAAGGGCCTTATACCAGAGAAGGGCTACCAGCAAGGAGGGGCACAATGTTGCATTAGGTCGCCATAGCCAAGCTTGAGAAGACCGATTGGTTTTTTGTTGTTTTCTCCTCCATCTGTTGTCCAAATGAGCTCAGATTTCAGTAACAGCTTGCCCTCAGTGTCATCCAACACAGGCTCAAAGGAATTTATAGAAGGATAAGCATAGAGGCGGCATTGCACAAAATTTTGTCAGAGAGTGTGAGTGTTGGCATTTCATGTACAGTCAAAATTTCACCAAATTCTTGCAGCTAGAAGTTTTTCCATACTTGAGGAGTTTGCAGCTCAGGGTTTGGGCAATGGTCATTTGTAGGCAGAGAACAGAGCTCTCAAAGATTTGGGGAAGAAGGAGGAAAATGGAGAAGATGAGAAACTAGTGGTTTATGCTAGAGATAGCATCTAATGCTAGACTAGACTAGATCTAGAACCTATGGCTCTGATACCACTTGTAGAATCCCATAAGATAGAATAGATGCATCTTGCAAGAGGTGTGAGAGCACAATGAAAGAAAGATGGTAGATCTCTATTATGATTGTGAGAGAGAGGACTCTCTCTTATAGAAAGGGGGAGAAGGTAATGCCTTCCCTACATAGTGGCAATCAGCCCCTACATCAGTGGGAATCAATCCCTACATCAGTGGGATTGCCTTTGTCTTACATCATCACTTAGGTCACATGCTAGACACATCATAGCACTTGATGTGCCTTTACAACACACACAAACACACATGTGACTCGCCTAGATGCACACATGCATCATAGAGCAAGCCCTTGATCATACTTACCCCAACATGCCTCGCTCATTGGCAAGAGTTCTTTACCATGTGCAAATTCACTGTCAAATGGAAAAAAGGTGTCACCAATGTACTTCCTGACACGTTATCATGCAAAGGTGTGCCCTACTGGTAAGAACGGAATGGTGGGCTCCTCTTACCCACCACTAGTAATGTTCCGAGATAAGCATTCTATCTTGTCAAGGTGATAAGACACTGCCTGATGTCCCAGGTAAGACCTTTAGCTCACAACATAATGTACATATGATTCTTTTGGTGATTAGACACTGCCTGTTGCTGTCCCAGGTAAGACCTTTGCCTTTATGTCCTTTTCATCTTTTGACTATATCTTTTGACTATATACAAATGATTCCCACACTCAGGAAGTGGAAGACAGTTGGCCATCCACTAAGAAGTGGGATACAGCTGGCCACTAGCCTCCCTTCTATATAAGAGCACCCTTGGCTCATTAGAAGGTAGAGGTTGTATGAGTCTTCAACTTTGCAATATACTTCCAGCTTCCTTGAAACCTTGTTTCCAAGTTTTTTGTCTCCTGTTCTCTTCACCCTTAAGCTTTCGTTCTTATCTCCTCTTCCTGTATGCCTGCTCACTATCATTTCTTCACCATCACTTACAAACTCTTCTTCACTTCCAATGTTTCTTCTCCTCTCCTGCGCACATCTCCTCCAACCGCTTACCCTGTTTATGTTTGCATTGTTCACGCATCATCCCCTGACTTCCTGTTCTCACTTCCTCTTAGTATCCTCATTGGTTCTCGTTCCTACTCCGTCTAGCCTTACTTTGTGTTTCCACTGCTCTTTCAGATCCTTCTCCTTATTATTACTCTGTGTTTCCAGTACTCTTTCAGATCCTACTCCTTATTAGTATTCAAGCCTTCATATATCCAATGGCTGTTGGATCCGATCTTTCTCTTCCCGTTCACGTCTACCTTGGATGGTTCTTCTTCCTCTGAAAGTACTGATCCCAAGGCTACTTGGAACATGTCAATTATCGACCCTGAAGACATCTATAAGTTCTCTGCTTTCCACTTTCGTGCTCTCAAGCACGTTAAAGTTTCTGAATTGGTTGTTAATATTGCTGACGAAGGATCCACTGGTGTATATCTTCCTCTGTTTACTCCCCATGATACAGGGGTTCACTAGAAAGGCGGAGGAAGATGACCGGAAGGTGTAATAGGCATATGGTTAGAAATGGGAGGTTAGAAGATAGAAGGACTAGAATATCGTGTGGATGGCTGATGGCGATATGTTCGGGATGCTAGAGAGGATTTAAAGAGTTCTTCGAAAGTCTCTAGATCTCAGCTAAAGCCCTTGCCTTTACCGTGGCCCCGTTGCATGGAGCCTTGAGAGAACACCTTAGGATAGTGTCATGAAGGGGGTCATTCTTCGGGTGTATCACTGGAGCTTGTCGAAGAGATTTCAATGTCAATGTGGAAGGGATCCTATTGGTGAGGATAATTCATCAGGCTATAAACATTAGGATCATCTTCATTAGAACAAACCATGCATGAGTAATCCCGAGAGTAATCATAAGAATCATTCAATTGACAAGCTAAACATTGAGGAGTATTCAATTCAAAACATTCTAGCATGGATTCACCAGATTCTCCTTGGGAAACAACTTCCCATTGGTCGAGATGGCAGACAATGGTAAAGAAGCCCTCGAGTTGGCATTGTTGAGAGTTTTGCGGCTTCTTAGTGCAGTCTTTGGCAAAATGATCCTTTTTACCACAAATAAAACAGCCTGACAATTTACTGGCTATGAAAGGGCGGCATCATAGGAATCATTGGGGATGCTTGAAATAGCGCTTGCGCCATCCTAAATGTCAAAGCTTTGGAAAAGAAGTTGATCCGCATGAGCTTTCGGAATGTTGGGTCCGGGATCTCGTTTAACTTTTGGAGGATGACTTATTTGAGGGACAGAACTGCTTTTGTCCCACAAATTGTTCACAGACAGAAGAAGAGATGCCAATCTTTTTAAGTTTCTTGTGAAGAGTTTGTTTCAGTGCATTGGCATCTAATATATACCTAGACCATTTGGAAGAGATTAGCAAACGTGAAGTCTGCTATGGTCTTGTGGACTTCTTGAGGCACATTGTTGATATTAACAATTTTTGTTTGCGCCTCGAGGAGGGCCATGACAGCATCGCCAAGGAAATGAGGTAAACTATATAACGGCATTTGTCAGAAGTGTCAGAGAGAAGGCCAGCTCTATAAATGAGCTACTGTACGAGCGTTGTAGGCCTCTAGCTGGAAAAGATCACAAAGTTGTAGAGCAGAATACTCATTGCCTACATGTGTATGATCATTAGTGAATGTCCGCAAAAAACGATTAGAGATTGCCACAATCAAGGCATCAGGAACGTTGGGTTGGTGATTACCATCAACATTGGAAAATATTTGCTCTTTTGATTCATCAGAAAGAAAGGAATTCCACCAATTGTTGAGAACACCAGTGAAGCCTTTGGTAGTCTCGACTGGAGCATCACGTGAATTCCATCTGTACATAGTGACTAGAGACATCATGTGACCATAAAATGTTTTCAAGAGATCCTTCATCACCTGAGGAGAGGCAGCATCAATATTAAGGATATAACCCCGAAAGGATTTGTGTTGCAAGCACCACTAGAAATCAGCTTGCTCATCAAGATCACCGTCCATGAAATGAGTTTGGAATTCGACACGCATGAATTGGGAGCTAGGGGCATCATGAGAAGCCATGTGGCATTCATGCCATGGTTGCTGGTGTTGCTATTGTTGCTACTATGGTGCCAGATCTTCATCCATTGGTTTAACCTTCGCTCCTTGATCTCCCTTCTCATTCGTCGCAATGCAGGAGAGTGGTAAAGAAGCCCTTGAGTTGGCGTTGTTGAGAGTTACCTAGCTTTTCAGTTATCCTCCAAAATTTACAGGAGATCCTAGACCTGACATTCCAAAGCTTCAATGTCTACGATGGCGTAAGGGCTATTTCAAACATCCCTGACGATTCCTGCGACGCCGCCCTTTCACGACAAGTAAATCGTTAGGCTGTTTTATTTTTGGAAAAAGGGTCATTTTGCCAAAGACTGCACTGAGAAGCTACGTAACTCTCAACAACACCAACTCAAGGGCTTCTTTATCACTGTCCGGCATCCCGACCAATGGGAAGTTGTTTCCCAAGGAGAATTTGGTGAATCCATGCTAGAATGTTTTGAATCGGATACTCCTCAACGTTTAGCTTGTCAATTGAATGATTAAATGTACAGCTTCATCTCCCTGACATCCCTCCTTATTCTTTAACAGCTCTTGTTTATACTAGCTGAGGTTTCAATATTTGTAAATATAGAGCACTTCCCCAGGCTTGCTGGTAGGAATTACAATCGCATGACCAAATGCATGGCTCAACTATGGGTGGAGGTGTCATAGCCTGCAAATGTTTTGCTCCCAATATTTTGATCTCCCTTGATGGACACTCTACTTCGATTGACTTCTATCAGCTAGAATCCTAGGGGGTAGATGTGGTCATTGGCAAACCGCCACCTTCCTTTTGGTTTTTCCACCACAAAGATGGTGCTGACAATCCAAGGAGCAATAGTTCGTCTTCCAGCTCAAGAGCATTTAAAGAAGGTATTAAAGCCCCTCATGGAAGACTTAGAAATTGTTCATCAATGCTCTTCTCCCCTTCTCTCTTGACTATGTCAGTCCCCCTCCTAAATATGGTGCCACTACTCCGTTGCCATCTCCTGATCCTTCTGATGAATTCAGTCCCATGCTTGATGATGCACAAAGGCCCCTTGAAGGATCTGAATTAGATGAATACATTCAAAGCATTATCCATAATGATGAGAAGAAAAGCTTGAGGGCCTCCCAACATACTCTCCTCATGCTATCTTCCCTACAAGAAATGCAGTAATGGCTCATCCAAGATTGCAGCAACGAATCTCCCTTGGCCTTCAAGCAAATCTTCCAGCACCAGGTTTCACTTCCCCTATGGGATAATTCAAAGCCCTTTAAGGAAAGCCCTTATGGGTTTACCGAGGATGATCAGGCTCTTTGCAATGTAGAGATACAGGAACTCTTAGATATGGGCCTCATCTCCCACTCTCACTCCGAATGGGCTGCACCTGCCTTTTATGTCAACAAACACTTGGAGCACAAGCATGGTAGAAAGCGGTTGCTAATAAATTACAAGCCCCTCAATAACTGCTTGCTCTCAGTTTCTTTTTTTTTTTTATTTTAAAGAAGGGCTAATTATATTACTTCGAGACAAGGCATACAAGAGACTCAACAGCAATGCTGGAGCGCAGGGATAACTCCCACCTGCGAAACTACAAGCCACACAGGGCCAAGCAAAAAATTGTTGCAAAATGCTGTCAAAACAAAAAACTAGTCTGGGTCTTCTGAAAACCAGTAAACCGCGAAACCAAAAAAGCTACGGATCCCTGATGAAGTGAATCCTGGAAGTACTAGAAAGTCTTCGAGACAGTGAATCATCAACTAATATGACTCCTCTGAGTCAACATCCAATAATCGAGGCCGACCAATAATCCCTGATGAAGTGAATCCTGGAGATACTCGTAATCCAAGCATGTATGGATCCCTCCTCCGTTGAGCTCCCGTCCATCGTGCCCGCCCGAGGGTGCCAATAGGAAGAGACCTGCCAGCATGAGCAACCACCACCTGGCGGGGGGTGAGCCCGCACTCCAGTAGCTCGCTCCATGCACCTGCAGGCCTCAACCCACATGGGGAGCCTCCTGGTACGACAAGAAGAAGTAGAGCCAAAGGAGAAGGGATCCCTGAGAAAGGAGTCGAGGGCTGCCGCCCTGTGGAAAAAGAATCTTCGAGAAAAGCTCTGAGTCTTGAGAAGCTTGGAGACCCAAGCAAAAAAGGGTCCCTCCTCCGCTGAGCTCCCCTCCATCGAGCCCGCCCGAGGGCACCAACAAGAAAAGACCCACCTGCATGAGCAACCACCGCCTGGCGGGGGCGAGTCCGCACTCCAGTAGCCCGCTCCACGCATCTGCAGGCCTCAACCCAGTTGGGGTGCCTCCTGGTACAACAAGAAAGAGTAGAGCCCCAAGAGAAGGGATCAAGTCCAGCAGCCCTCTGCGGATAGAGCCAAGAGCCGCCGCCCTGTGGGAAGAAGGTCTTCGAGACAGTGAACCATCAACTGATATGACTCCTCTAAGTCAACATCCAGCAATCGAGGCTGACCATGACCAAGGTGCCAACCACGATCAAGAACCCCTGCTAGGAGGAAAGCAGTGAAGCCACGTCGAGGTAGCAAGGTTCCACGAGACGACGTAGCTCCGAGATCGGAAGCGCCAGGATCCCTGTTGTCGAGCTTGACCATCAAGAAGAGCTCTTAACCACCATGGGAGCAGGCATCTCGCATCTCTATCTCCTTGAGCTCGAGGTAGTACCAAACCTTTCCTCGACAAAAGGTCCCGAGCACACACGACGCTTCCTGAAAGATGTTCCTGTTGCTGCGATGAAGGTGCAGGTGATGCAAGCCGCTGGGGCGGAGGAGCAGGCTACAGCCAACAATGCTCCCCTCCGAGGAGATGCAATGCCCCAAGCCACGGGTGGCACGAGAAAGCAACTTGCACCTACAAGCCCTATGCGAACGAAGCATGCCCCAACAAGAGGGCAAAGGGTGCAGACCACCCAACCCGCCACTGGCTAGCTCTGCCGCTAGAGGTGAACCCACCATCGAGGCTACTCAAGCGAGGTCTACGGAGGCCCAGGCGAGGGAGGTTCCACTGAACTCCAGCCATTGCTGCCATCAGATCGAAGAGGGGCGAGGTGGAGGAGGGCGAGGGAGGGGAAGTGGAGGAAGACGGGGGGGGAGGGGGGTGAAGCGGCGCGCAGGCAGCGAGGGGCCGTGGGCGATGGGGCTGCAGCAGCAGGGAGGCGGGAAGGTCGCGACGCGGTGCGAGACTCTCCAAAAAAAGGCTCACCAGCATGCTTGCTCTCAGTTTCTTACCCCATCCCCAATAAAGAATATCTAATGCAAAAGATTACATGATCCACCATCTTTTCTAAATTTGATCTCAAAGTTGGCTTCTGGCAAGTTGTTCTAGTCCCCGAAGATCACCATAAAACTAGCTTCGTGCTTCCTCAAGGGTTTTACCAATGAAATGTTCTTTCGTTTGGTTTGAAGACAGCTCCAGTCGAGTTTTAGAAATTTATGGATTCAATCTTTGGAGCATATCATGATTTCTGCTTAGTGTATATTGATGATATTCTTGTATATATTAAGGATGCCTCTTTGCACCTTAAGCACCTAATTACAATGTATGAATTAATCAAGGCTAAAGGCTTGGCTCTATCCACCAAGAAAATCACCATTGGGTAGGAGACAATTGAATTTCTTGGTGTCCACATTTATAAAGGTTGTCTCCAAATGCAGGACCATCTCTTGAAGGCCCTCCTTGCCTTACTCGATGAAATCAGAGAGAGATTGCACTCAATTCCAACGCTACACCAACATGCAAGAATTTGAAATAATCCTATATTAGAAATTCTAGCTATATCTAAGTTATTTGTTAATTTAATTATTTTTAATATTTTTCCTTGACGTTTTTCCTTGACGTGATAAATTTATAAATCCATGAAAGGAACTTAAATATTTCATGAAAATAACATTGTCACTCGTAATATGCACAAAATTTTTAAAACTTTTAATAAATAGAAAAAAGACATGATGCCATGATAAATAGAAAAAAGACATGATGCCATAAGACCCAAGTTTTGTATTGAACCAAAAAGGTATAATAGCAATTATAGCTATTATTATATGATTACATTGAGAGACATTGCTCTCAGCTAGAGTCTTTATATCCAAAATGATATAGATTAAACATATGTTTACAATTTAAATTGTTGCTCTTAAAGAGCCTCAATTCGTGCCATCTGCATAATTTGACTCCCCATTGTCTTATTGCTCAATGTCACGACAGTCCCTTGCCAGGTACCATCTGCATAATTTGACTCCCACTTGTCTTGCCAAGCCTTGCCCCTTGGGTGCATTGACTCCATTGTCTTATTGCTCAATGCGATAGTCCCTTTCTAGGTGCCATCTGCATTAACTCCCTATTGTCTTGCCAAGCCTTGACCCTTGGGTGACATCCAGTGCAAAATACAGGTGCCATCTGCATTAACTCCCACAAGTTATCTTGCCGAGCCTTGCCCCTGACAAAACATGCATGCATCAGGATCTATGGAGTGCTCTAAGGTGGATGGAATGTATGTGGAAACATGATGAAGAGAGTGCTCATGACATGTTTCTCAAGTCAATTAGGTTCCAAGATAGATTAGCTTGGACTCATAAAGAGAATCTTGAGATAGTGCAAAGTGCTTGATTGATATTACTTCAAATGAACCTCCCTTTTATAGGTGAGGGTACTTACATCCATTTGCTTGCTCACATGTGGGATATCTCCTCCATGCCATGTGGCAGCTTTCCCTTTACTCATACCTTTGCTCTACATGTGCTCATGGCACCACAACTCTCAACACCTCCCCTTGGTGCCATAATCCTTTGGCTATTGCAAGGTGGTCAGATGTGAGTTACATTCCATCACCTCCCTTTAGTGCTTGCATTGCTACTTAAGGTGGTAAAGTGTGGCTTTTACATGTCAATACCTCCCCTGGGTGCTTTCATAGCTACTCTCAGGTGGTCAAGTTTGATTTACAAAATATAGGCAAGGTTGGCAAGGGTTTTCGTTTCTCAATACATGTTATTTCTGTCATTCTGCTCATGGTTTGATGATGACCTTGTTGTCTTCTTTGCTTGATGCATGATGCTTTGTTCTTCCATGTGCCTTAATGCTTTATGTGTGGATGCCATGTTTCGAGCTATGGTCATCTCATACACTTGTGCTTTCGGCTTGCTTTTTACATCGATGTTTGCATTCATGCTTTGCTTTTCCAATTGTTGCAAAGGTCTTACCAATTGATTTCTTTCAATATTGGTAGTGTCTAATTGCATACAATGAATTTGACTTGATAGACGCTTAGAGCTCAAAAAGACGATCACTTTTCCTTTTTGGAGCGTGTCCAAATTCTTCTTGGATTGCAAGTTATGGCTTGTTGAAGCTTTTGTGAAGAAGAGGGGCCTTTGATGATATGGCACAGGGATTCACATGCTGAATTCCATACTGTGCTTAACAAGAGGCTATGTGCTTAGAAGGCACCATGCTGATGTGGCAATCTTTTGACCCAACTAGGTAAACCCAAGGTTACATTCACTTTACCATGGTCCAACTGAACCTAACCACAGTTAAGGTTAACCAATCTTATCCACTTGTTAACCAAGATTATCTTAACCTAAGCAATCAAATAACTTAACCAACTTCTCTAACTATAGGAATGGTTCCAAAAATGCCACGTGTTAATTTTTGGTTAACCTTGCAAGAGATAAGGACTTTGAAGGTGCAGATAGATTGCAACGACGATGGCTCACAGAGGATCAGGCTGAAGGTCATGTTGGCACGGCGCAGAGCACCCTTGTGGAGATTTTGTGGCTCGCAAAGCAGAGACCTCGCTAGGACCGTTGATGCCTTGGAGGTTGTGACATACTGCTGTGGCGGCTTTTGTTGAGGCGATGGTCAGTGGAGGCGCTGCAGTTGATGAAGAGCAAGGCTTGCTTATTGTAGCGCTGGTGTCGCGGGAGCATGAACAGCCACTACAAGAGTGCTAGAGGCTTGGAGCAGGGGAGTCCACCATAGCCTGGAAGCTACAATGCTGAAGTTCCGTTGTTGAAGGTCATGGAGAGTCCGTCGGCTTCTGCTGATGGAGTCGAGGACGTTGGAGTATTCGATGGAGAAGCTGCAGATGGCTATTGTTGTAGCCACCATTTGCTAATGGTCGTGAAGCTCATGAGGCTTTCGAGATAGCATTGGTGCTAAAGGAGGCTGTAGAGTCGTTGATTAAGGTCGTTGTTAAAGGCGGCATAGAGTTGAGGCTAGAGAGGCTTGTTTGGAGCTTCGAAGGCACATGTTGGTTATCCGCTCATCGTTTGGAGACTTGGGAGTAGAGGAGGTTGTTTCTGTCGGTTGACGAAGGGAGCCGTGAGCTCCTTGTCCTTAGCTATAGTCTCGTATGGCAAGAGGCTGAAGCTTCCTTGCTTGAGTGGAAGGAGCGTTGGTTCGATGAAGGAGACACTTGGTCGGCCAAGCCTTTGGTCAAACAGCGTTGATTCTCTCTTAGAGACTCCTTGAGTTCTATCTGCCTCTCTATCTTGTTCCTAAGACATTTTCTTCTCTCAATCCGATCTCCTTGCATTCAGGATCTATCTCAGGATGTTAGCTTTGTTTCAATCTCACGATACATATCATTCTTTCAAAAAACCTCACTTATGAAGTTCTGACAAGAAGAATCGAAAAGAGCCAAAGCCTATGGACGGAATTTTCTCTCACAAAGATCCCTCAAGAAAAAACTCACTCTAAAACTAAAACTAACCTAGGAGAAAAACATGAGCTCCTAAGACATGCCTACAACTAGTCTAGGAATGGAAGCAATCCTAGTGAACTACTAATGAGCTAAACTAGGAGAGCTAAACCTATGCTCTGATACCATGACAAAACATGCGTGCCTCAAGATCTATGGAGCGCTCTAAGGTGGATGGAACGTATGTGGAAACATGATGAAGAGAGTGCTCATGACATGTATCTCAAGTCAATTAGGTTCCAAGATAGATTAGCTTGGACTCATAAAGAGAATCTTGAGATAATGCAAAGTGCTTGATTGATATTACTTCAAATGAACCTCCCTTTTATAGATGAGGGTACTTACATCCATTTGCTTGCTCACATGTGGGATATCTCCTCCATGCCATGTGGCAGCTTTCCCTTTACTCATACCTTTGCTCTACATGTGCTCATGGCACCACAACTTTCAACAGCCCCTTGGGGGCATTGACTCCCCATTGTCTTATTGCTCAATGTGATAGTCCCTTGCCAGGGGCCATCTGCATTAACTCCCTATTGTCTTGGAAAGCCTTGACCCTTGGGTGACATCCAGTGCATATTTTGACTCTCATTTGACATAGGAGGTGATGACTCTGATTATAATTGTCTTGAATTGGCTTCTTGCCTAGTACCCAAATAAAATCCTTCAATGGACTTCAATACAAAGCTTTAATCATGGACATTCTTCATTTGCGTTGTCTCCTTCTACTTCCTCCATGGCGAGCATCCTTAAAAATTTGTGTATATGCAAAATAGTTTGCTGTGATATTTTTATTTTTCCTTCTACCTCATATCCCATGCGCTTCTTTGATTTCTTTGCCCTTGAATGCCAAGACACTATGATTGTCTCCGTCGAAACTTGAGAGATCGCTTCATCATTTGGGACCCACTCCTTCATTATACAATTAGTATACAATGTGTTGTTATCCATATTCTCCTTCCTGCCCTTTGGCTCATACCATACCGCTGTAAATGTTGTAGCTCTCCCTTGGTCATCTCTTTGCACATCAACTACTTTTGCAACCCAAAACTTCACATTCTCATATTCATTATCCGATGGACGAACCACAACAAAACAATCGACCTCTATATCTACTTGTGGCATAAACTCTCTCTTCTTCGGTCCACAATATGGACATGGGAGTAATGATACAAATTCATTTTCAAAGACTGGAGCTGGGCGCAAATCGTTATGAACATTTGGCCAAAACATATTGCATTCTTCCTTGACATCCTTTGAGCCTCGCATTCTCTCAAGGTCCTTTATTAAATTTCGTGTCTTGTTAATCACAGTGGTAGTGTGTTCTCTCCAAGTAGACTTTGAATCAGGATATCTCTGGAGCATTTCCTCTTTGTATGTAATAAATGCTTTTAATCCTTTTATTTCACAGTTAGACCTCTCATTGAATTCTTGTATAGGAGCCCATGTTGGATACCTTTCCTTGCTGGGAATTGAAGTTAAGAGACTGTAAGGTTCTTCAGGTTCCCATTTTGTATCATGAGAATACTGTTGCCATTGCATTACGGGTTTTTCATCTTTAAAAAAAAAACAAAAGTAGTGTGGATTGGTATGACCTAACAATGCATCACCACCCGTTTGTATGAAAGGTAGAATGAAGTTCTTCCAATCATACATTCTTTCGAGCCTCTCACATACTGTACTTTCCTTATGACCACCAACTTGCCTGCCACATCTTCTTACCAAGCATCTATTGTCTCCACATCCTTGTTGGCTCTTTCCTACTGCTTTCGTAGGATGAGCTGGGTATTCTATGTTGCAGGGTTTCGAGGCTTTTTGTCACCTACAGATATATTGGGATTGTCGTTGTAGTACATGTGTAGCTTAGGACCTCGAGTCATGTTCCGGTGAGAGACGTAGGCTTAAGTGTGGTAAGTAAACAAAATGCAAGCATGTGTAAAAGGCACGTAAACCATTGTTGTTGGGGTAATGAAGGCTATCGCCTTCATTGGGGGTTGTAGGGGGTTGTAGGGTTTAGGAGGAGTTTACGGGTTCAGAAGGAGGTTGTAGGGATTAGAAAGAGTTCAAGGGTTTAGGAGAAGTTCCAGGGTTCAGAAGGAGGTTCCAGGGTTCAGAAAGAGTTCCAGGGTTTAGAAGGAGGTTCCAAGGTTTAGAAGGAGTCCAGGGTTAGAGGGAGGATTCAAGGTTCAGAGTAGAATACATGGTGGAGAACTCGTCTCCCTCGTAGATCATGGAGTTTAAGGGTTTAGGAAAGCATAGGAGTGGGAGAGGAAGAAGGTGTAAGAGCATGGGTGAAGGAAGAGAAAGAGGAGGAAGCAGGAGGAGGGAAGAGGAGGAGGGAGAGGGAGGAGAGAGGAGGAGGAGGAGGAGGAGGAGGGAGAGGAGGAGGAGGAGGGAGGAGGAGGAGAAGGAGGAGGGAGAAGGAGGGAGGAGGAGAGGGAGAGGGTGGGTTGCAGGGTTGGAGGACAGGGGAGAAGGGTTGCAAGGTTAGGACATGCTTTTGGACGTACAGTGCAAGGAAGCATGGACACTTGAGAAAAATGCTTGGAATACCAATGCAGACTCAACACAATGCCCCAAGAGTGTGGGCTTCATTCCATTATGAGGTATTTATACAAGTTGGAGAGCTTCTCTCTCTGCATGTAACACAAAGTCGTATCACAAAGTTGTAACACAAAGTTGTATCACAAAGTTGTAACACAAAGTTGTGTCACAAAGTCGTAACACATTCTCTCTCTTCATGTAGAAGATGTAACACAAAGTTGTTACACAAAGTTGTGTCACAAAGTCGTAACACATTCTCTCTCTTCATGTAGACAAACTTGTAACACAAAGTTGTTACACAAAGTCGTAACACATTCTCTCTCTTCATGTAGACAAACTTGTAACACAAAGTTGTTACACAAAGTCGTAACACAAAGTTGTGTCTAGAAGTTGTAACACAAAGTTGTAACACAAAGTTGTGTCACAAAGTTGTATCATAAAGATGTATCACAAAGTTGTAACGCCTTCTCTTTCTTCATAAGTTCATGTTGGCACAGAGTCAACATACTCCCGGATCCATTTTATTACCCGTCCTCGGGTTATGGCTTATTTTGATTTCAGAGTTGGGATGCCATGTGCGTAATTCAGTGGCTATTTAGCTTGTGGTATGCGAGTCATTCCTACTGTAATTCTTTTGCACCACACAATTTGTAGTCAATAGTCAAGAAACTTATCTCCTCTTAAGGAGGGGTAGATGATTATGAATGTCAGAGGGGATCTCGTTGCTGAGGTTGCGGACGCTGCCATCGAATCTTCTTGGGAAGAGGTTTAGCGGGGGTCTCGTCGTGGAGGATTGGTATAAAAGGATGTTGGTCAAGAAGCTTATCTCCACTTCAGGAGGGGTAGATGACTATGAATGTCAGAGGGGATCTCGTTGCTGAGGTTGCGGACGCTGCCATCGAATCTTCTTGGGAAGAGGTTTGGCGGGGGTCTCGTTGTTGAGGCTGTCATTTCTTGCTATCTTGCATACATGTTGGATGCGATTGCACCCGTAGCATTGAGCTTGTAGATAATTAGTATGCAAGTTTGATATTTTTGCATATAGGAGACGGCTGTGATGTTTGGCGGGGGTCTCGTTGCGGAGGCTGCAGACTCTGTTGCCAATTCATCTTGAGTTTTGGCATAGCTTCGTGTACTGCATGTGAATTCATTGCATGCTTTGAGAGTATGGAATGAAAGTGTATGATACTATTTTTTATGCAATCTATTATGTGCCTATGCAAAATCATGTGAGTGCATGTGATGTGTCTAACTATATGCTTATTTGTGGGATTTGATAGGAAAACTAAGACTCAAACATCCCTAATGTGCAAAAAACGTGCGTATGCAGTGAGTGTGCGTGTAACAATCTAGTGCAAACTATATGTGCAAAAACGTGCATATGCGAGTGAGTGCTTGTGATACAATCTAATCCTGACTAAGGAAGACTTGGTTTCCCAAATCTTCGTTTTTGTCAGGGATGGCTCGCGTGTTGATGTAGTAGCGCTTCAGTCGGCTCCCATTTATTGTTGTGTTGAATTGGACTCCATCTAGTGTTTCAAGTAGCACAGCTCCAATGGGATTCATCTTTCGTACTCGGTAGGGTCCTTGACCTAGATACTTCAGTTTTCCCTTGTGTACTTTGGCATTGTATAACAGGACTAAGTCGCCTTCCTTGATGTCTTTAGCTTTCAAATTCCTGTCAAACCATGCCTTTCTTCGACGTTTTTCTGTTGTCATGGCATGATAAGCGACTAGTCTTGTCTCTGTATGCTTTTCCAACTGACAGAGCCTTTCTTTCAAGGACTCATGATCACCCATGCGTTCCTGTATTGCGATGCGTAGACTTGGTATTACAAATTCGAGTGGGACCACGGCTTCAAGGCCGTACACCAATTGAAAAGGTGTGTTCCCTGTACTGACCTTGAATGTGGTTCTGTATGCCCATAAGGCTGCATTCAGTTTCTCTGCCCAATCAGAACGCAATGGTTCTACTACCTTGGTGAGGATATTGCATATGATTTTATTTGTGGATTCTGCTAGTCCATTCCCTTGGGGGTAGTAGGGTGTGCTTTTTCTATGAATGACCATGAAGCCAGACAAGAGTTCTTGGATTACCTCATTGACAAAATGTGTGCCTCTATCCGACACAATTTCAAGGGGGCATCCGAATCGGGTGATCACATGTTCGTACAAGAATCTTGCTGTGCTTTTGGCATCTGCCTTTCTAACTGCTTTAGCTTCAGCCCATTTTGTAAAGTAATCAGTGGCCACAATGATGTAGCGTGCCTGTGTTCCTTTTGCTGCTGGATGTATGGGACCCACATAATCAATCCCCCATTTTTCAAATGGCTGTTGTGCAACAACTGTTGTTAGGGGATTGAAGTCTTTGTGTTGTGGTTTAATAGTTCGTTGGCATACATCACAGCCTTTTACATATTCATAGGCATCTGCCCACAGTGTTGGCCACCAGTAACCTGCGAGGAGAACTTTTCTTGCTGTGACTTCCCCTTGGAAGTGTCCTCCTGCAATGCCTTCATGGACTTCACTCAGGATTGGCAGGATCTCATGAGGCATTACACATCTTCTTAATATCTGGTCCTTGCCCATCTTGTATAGCTGTCCTCTACAATGAGTTGATAGGGTGCAGCCTTTAGAATCAACTTTCTGGCATCTACTGCTTTCATGTCAGGGGGTGGTCTTCCTGCCATCAAGTACCCAATGATATCTCCACACCATTCGGGAACAGCATCTATTTGAAATAGTGTGGCATCTGGTAAGTCATCTTCTACTCCAGTGGCTTCTTCTCCTGTCTTGACTCGAGACATGTGATCGGCAATGTAGTGTTGGGCACCTTTGCGGACCACAATTTTGAAGTTGAATTCTTGCAGCAAGAGGAGCCATCTGGTTATTCTTCCTGTGGTACACGGACGGTTCACAAGATATAGCAAAGCTTGATGATCGGTGTAGAAGACAAAATCATTTGCAAGGAGATAGTGCCGAAATTTCTTTACACTGTACACCATTGCTAGGGCTTCTCTTTCTGTGGTTGTATAGTTGATCTCTGCATCATTGAGTTGTCGACTGGTGAAGTAGACGGGGTAGTCTTTCTTATGTTCACCCGGTTGACAAAGCACGCTCCCAATTGCATACTTGGATCCATCAGTATGAACATGAAAATCAATATCCCAATTGGGAGATAGAAGGATGGGTGCTGTGATTAGGCGCCACTTTAAAAGCTCAAAGGCTTGGTCGCACTCTTCGGTCCATAAGAACTCCACTAATAATTTGTAAAGTGGTCTAGCTATCATGGCATACCGCAATATAAATCTTCTATAATAGCCGGCATGTCCCATAAAGACCTGTACACCTTTGGAATTTGTAGGAGGAGGCAATTCCATGATGATTTTGATTTTGTCCATGTCAGTTGCAATCCCATGTTGAGAGACGATGTGTCCCAAAACAACTCCGTGGGTGACCATGAACTGGCATTTTGTTGGATTTAGGGAGATGCCATACTCCCTGCATTTGATTAATACTTCTTCCAGACACTTGAAGTGGTCCTGTTTGGTTGAATGGATGCACAAATCATCCAAGAACACCTGTAAAAACTTATTCAAGAATTACTTGAAAGCTGTGAACATGACTCACTGGAATGTGGCTGGGGCATTACAAAGGCCGAATGGCATGACTCTATATGCAAAAATACCCCATTCTGTAGCAAATGCTGTTTTTGATTGGTCTTGAGGAGCAATTTGTACTTGGTTATAGCCACTGAAGCCATCCAAGAAGCTATATATTTCGGATCCTGCCACCTTTTCCAACACGGTTTCTATTAAGGGTAGGGGGTAGTGATCCCTAATTGTGGCGGCATTCACATTTTTCAAGTTTACGCATATTCTGAGCTTCTTGTTGCGTTTAGGTACAATGACAATGGGTGAAACCCAATCAGTGTGCTCTATCTCGTAGATGAATCTGGCATCTAGGAGTTTTTCCAGCTTGTCATAAACCATGGTGCCATATTTAGGATTTGTGCGATAAGGTCCACATACCTTAGGGCGAGCACCTTCCCTTATAGGGATCGTGTGAACTACCACTTCTGGTGAAATTCCTTTCATCTCTTTGTATGACCATGCTAGGCAGTCACGGTATTCCATTAGGAGGTCTTTGAGTTTGATTTCATCTTCTTGACGGAGCTGTTTCCCAATGAAAACCAACTTTTCTTCCTCCCCTTCAAGGGCGAGGTTTATTGTGCGTGTTTTTGCCGGTCCCTCATAGATTGGAGTTTCTCCAATGCTATCGGTTTCTTGAACTTCAGATTCTCTGATTGGTCTTGGCATTGCTATTGGTGCACTGCCACTTGTATAATTCTTAAAGTATTCCGGCACTACTCGAAGATCGGCCTCTGATGGGGTTGAACTAGCCTGAGATGTGTCATGAGTACTGGGTGGCATAGTTGCATTTAGTAATTTGTTAGGCTCTTCTTTCCTTTCTTTTTCTGAAGTCTCTTGATCGAGCTTCATCCGCACATGTGGCTTATATTTCCGAAACTTCTTACGTTGGGAACTGTGGGGTAACTTTTCCATTGGTAAGGTGTTTCCAAGTAAGGGTTCATGTGCTACACATACTCCTTCCAGTCCCTCAGGGGACCATTCAAGAGGTGGTGGTTTTGACTTTGAGGGGACTGCCTTTGCAAGATACAATTCCACAATCTGTGTTTGGACTCGTTCGAATTCATTGAAGTGCTCGGCCTTGGCTTGTCTGCGATTTCCTCCTGCAGCTTTCTTGCGGGATCGTCTGCTGTTATGCAACTGTGGAGGTTCAACTTTTGGGAGCTCAACTGCCATTAGGGCATGCAGAATGGTTGTCATTATCAAAGATGTGATCTTCAATTTCAGCATTCGCAGCCTCTGTTTCAAGGTCCCAAGGAAAATCTGAGTCATCATTGGTATGGGGACCTTCCTCAGGTTCATTATCCCATTCGAGGTCAGCCATAAAGAATGGCATCTCTAGATCGATTTGTTCTTCATGTGTCGGTGGAGGATCGACCTGTAGTGCGTTAACATCTATCTGTGAGAAGATGGGGTCTAATGAATGGCAGTTGTCGATGGTTGCCAATGTTTGTATCCAGTTATTGACATTGCTTTGTGAGTCACCTGCTATGGCATGCTGTTGCAAGGGATCTGATTTGCTCGAGATTGTCGTGGAAGATGTGTCATCCAATGCTCTAGGAACAATGGGTTTAATAGCTCCTGTCCCCACATTCACCCTGACTGCAGTGTCTCGATTCTGGATTGTCAATCTATCAGTGCCCCAGTCATGGAGGACTGATGCTTCCCGTAACCAAGGACGTCCCAGTAAGATTTGATAGGATTTTTTGGGGAGATCCAAGATTGTGAATTGAAGGGAAAAGCGGACTCCTGCGATCTTCGTGGACACGCCATTCACTATTCCCAAGGGTTTAGCCCGTGAATCATCGGCAAGGCGTATGTTGAAATTAGCCTTTTGCATTCGTGGGAGACCCCATTCTTCATAAAGCTCCTTTGATAGGACATTGACACCTGCTCCACCATCCACTTTGGCTTGGATTTCATTATATGCCTTGTGGATCAAAGGCACAGTGATGTTGCGTATGTCATCTTTCTCACCCATCCGCACAGGGATATCATCAATGTCGTTCATAGGTGGAGTGAGATTTGCGAGTTCAATCCATCCTTTGAAACTCTCCCAGAGATTGGGACAATTTCGTAAGAGGATTCCGATGGGAATGGACATAGGGCAACTCAGTATGCTAGAGAGTGCAGCTCCTTCAAGTTGACGTGGCAGAACATTCTGTTGTGGAGTCGGTTGTTGGAACAAAGGCTCGAGTACAGTATCAATACTTTGTGGGGCCAAGTCATGGAGTGGGTCTTGAGCTTGTTTTTGAGTCTCAAATTGAGCTTGTTCATTTTGGACCCATTGCTGAAGGGCCTGAAAACGAGCCTTCTCCACCTCTGCATTCGGGAATGGAGCTTCTTTGATTCGAGGCTCGGGAGTTGATGTGGATGAACTCGGTTGCTCATTGCTTGGCGGAGGTGGAGGCACTTGTGCTTTCTTTCTCAGAAGTCGCTTCGGTTGGATTGGAATGATAGGGTCCTTCGTGGCCGCTTTCTGTTGGCGTGTAATTACATTGATAGGTTGTGACCTTAGACTTGCCGGACCCAGACTTTGATGGTCCACCCCAATGATGCCGATGGGGACGTCAGGCTTAACTTCTGTTTGTTCTGGGACCTTATTTTTCATGGGACAATCCATACAGGCATGTCCTATGCCACAATCTCTGCAGAGTGGTTGGAAAGTGGCTGGGCTACTGCGATGAGGGCACTCTGCGATTCTATGATTTTCTCCACAACCGTAACACTTGATTGGTGTGCGAAATGTGTTGGGTCGCACTTGATTTGCATAGACTGGTATTAGACCCTCTGCACCTTCTACATAGTACACTGGGTACTCTGCTTCATACTCAAATAGTGAATCTACTTCTTCGGCTTGTAATTGATGTATGGGAACTCCCTGAGGAGCTGGATTTGGTGCTCTTGGATATGGTCGTGGATTCGGATTCCTGAGTAGTTGTGGGACTTGTGTCCAAACGGGAACAGGATTTAGTCTCGGAGCTGGAGGCGCTTGTGCAAGTGCCAGTTGCCTGTATATACTGGCATGGGTGCCGCTTGGTATTGTGGTGGTCGAGGCGGATTGTTGCGCATGTTGAAGATGCAACTGGTCTCATCATGGCCGCCGACGACACAGATATGGCACCACAACCGTGGCGGTGGATTTGCTTGTGCAGTGATTCTTGCTCTTAGGACTGGGCATTCATTTGCTGTATGATTTGCCAAGCAGTGTGGGCACCAGACATTTTCTTGCCGTGGATATGTTTGAGTTGGCGGCTGAGACAAGTGAAGTTTTTGATCCATGGCCTGCATCATATCTTCTTTCAGCTTCAAGGTCATGGCCTCGAGGCGATCTTCATTGGATGTTTCGGCAGTGTCCTTTGATTTACCTTTTTTCGAGCGCTTATCTCGTGTATTTGATCTGGCATCATCACTGCTAGTGTCTGAATCTGTCATGCCATCTTCGATGTCAATGGCTGCCGCATGAGCAGCACTGAATGTTTCATAGCTACTTATCTTTTTCATATCCTTGCGGATTTTCTTTCGTAGACCTGCTATGAACCATGCCGTGAGGTACTTTGCATCGGGGCGTGGGTCACATTTGGTGATCAATCTCTTCATCTTCCCCAGGGATGTGCGTACATCTTCCCTCCGGCCTTGTTCGATCTTGCTGAGTTGGAGAGCAGGATCATCTTGTAGCCTCTCCGTTTGAAAGCGACGTTTGAATTCGGTTTGAAGTAGGTCCCATGTAGCACGTTCTTCCACAAGAAGGTCGAGGTACCATTCCGACGCCTCATCAGTTAAGGCCATTGGAAACCAAGCCACCTTAGTTTCATGGGATTGATCACCACCTGCTCGACATGCGGCATCAAAATGTTGGAGGAAGCGAGCAGGGTCGCCCCTACCATTATATTTGGGAAGTTCCAGTTTTCCCAAGGGGCGTCGGCCGTGATTGTTGTGATTTCGTCGATTGAAGAAGTTGTCAGCCTCGGCATCGAGCTCGATGTCCCCATCATGCTCAGGACGACGTCCAGCCATGTTGGGGCGTGGAGGAGTTAAAGGAAGTTGTTGAACCTCAGGGAGGGATTCGGGGTAGAGGATTGGCGGGGGCGGTTGTTGCAGTGGAGTAAGTTGCGGATTGGGCGACCGTTGGAGTCGAAGTCGTTGGCCGGAACGTAACTGCATGCAGATGGTGCGTGATTGGCTAAGGGGATCGCTACCCCAAGGGCGGGCGTGGAGGTGGTGTCGTTAGGAGAGTTAGAGTGATGTTAGTTTGTGTAGGGACCGTCATGTTAATAATGTGCCTAGGATTGTCCTACGTGTGTAGGGAAATGTGCCGGTGCTGACGGATCGTTAATCGGAGGTCGCGGCGTGAAAATACGAGTGAATTAATGCAAAATGAGGCCCACACGGGGGTGCGAATGAACGTGTGCTAGGGATGCTGAAATGGTGTGCAATGGGCTGGAAAAATACCCCGTAACGTGGTGTTTCCGTGTGTGAAATCTGGGTTCAAACGGGGTGCAATTTGGGTCCCAAACGGATGAGTTTCGAGGGGTTAAAGGAGGGGTAAAGTTGGCGTTTGGGGGGTCCTAATGGTGGTGTGAATGGACTTAAGTCCAACCGAGGGGTAGAAACCAAGTGACTCTAGTTAGACTAACTAACCGAGATCCTCCCAGTTACTGTAACTGGGAGGTTAACTAACTGTAGTTAGGTTCTAACGAAAGAGTTAGTCTAACCTAACTGAGGGTAAGCTAACCGAACCTAGTCTTACTAACTGACGGTTAACTAAACTAACCTAACTGCAGTTACTACTAACCTAACGTACGTGACTAATCGAACTGAGGTTAACTAACTAACCTAGGGTTATCTAACCTACCCTAACCTAACCTAACTCTAGTTAATGCTAACCTAACTAAGGTTAAACTAACCCTAGTGGTAGTTTAGGTTAGGTTTACTTTTTTTTTTTTTTGGTGTGGGGGGCTGCCCGACGGCGGCGCCTGGAGAGGGGGGGTTGACGCGGCGTGGGAGGGCGGGGGTGACGCGCGGGGGGGGCGTGGGAGGCGGTCGAGGGGGGTGAGCGGGGGGTGTGAGGGGGGTGTGAGGGGGGTGCAAGGAGGGCAGGGGGTGGCGTAGGGGAGGGGAAGGGGCGGGGGGTGGCGTAGGGGGGAGAAGGGGCGGGGGGTGGCGCGGGGGGAAGGGCGGGGGGAAAGGGCGGGGGGTGACGGGGGGCGGGCGGGGGAGGGCGTGGAGGGGGAGAGGGGCGGGTGGGCGGCGAAGGGAGAGAGGAGAGGGGGGCGGGGTGGGTGCGGGTGCGGGCGCGGGCGGGGTGGGCGGGGGGTGAGAGAGGAGAGGGGGCGGGGTGAGTGCAGGCGGGGGTGGCGCGGGCAGAGGGGCACGGGGCGGGGCGGGGGTGGCGCGGGCGGGGGGCGCGGGGCTGCGGGCACGGGGCGGCGCGGGCGGGGGGCATTAGGCTACGGGGGTGGCGCGGTGCGCGCCGCCACGGGGCGGCGTTGGGCTGCGGGGGTGGCGCGGTGCGTGCCGCCGCGGGGCGGCGTTGGGCTGCGGGGGTGGCGCGGTCCACGCCGCCGCGGGGCGGCGGCGGCTCTGCGGAGCGCCGCCGCGGGCGGGGTGGGGGGTCGCAGAGAGGGGAGAGGGGGGGTAAGGGGGAGGGGGTAAGCGTGAGAGAGAGGAGAGGGGGGCGGGGTGAGAACGAGGGGGAGAGAGGAGAGAGGGAGTGAGAGAGGGGGTGGGAGAGGGAACGAGGGGGAGAGAGGAGAGAGGGAGTGAGAGAGGGGGTGGGGGAGAGAACGAGGGTAGAGAGGAGAGAGAAAGGTGAGAGAGGGAGATGGGGGAGGGGGAGGGGGGAAGGGGGGAGGGGGAGAGGAGGAGGGGGAGAGGGGGAGGTGGAGATGAAGAGGGAGGGGGAGGGGGGAGGTGGTGGTGGAGGGGGAGGGGGAGAGGGGGGTGGTGGTGGAGGGGGAGGGGGAAGGTGGAGGTGGAGATGAAGGGGGAGAGGGGGAGGTGGTGGTGGAGGGGGAGGGGGAGGGTGGAGGTGGAGATGAAGGGGAAGAGGGGGAGGTGGTGGTGGAGGGGGAGGGTGGAGGTGGAGATGAAGGGGAAGAGGGGGAGGTGGTGGTGGAGGGGGAGGGGGAAAGGGGGGGTGGTAGTGGAGGGGGAGGGGGAGAGGGGGGTGGTAGTGGAGGGGGAGGGGGAGAGGGGGAGGTGGAGATGAAGGGGGAGGGGGAGAGGGGGAGATGGTGGTGGAGGGGGAGGGGGGAAGGGGGGAGGGGGAGGTGGAGGTGGAGGGGGAGGGGGAAGGTGGAGGTGGACATGAAGGGGGAGAGGGGGAGAGGGGGAGGTGGTGGTGGAGGGGGAGGGGGAGGGTGGAGGTGGAGATGAAGGGGAAGAGGGGGAGGTGGTGGTGGAGGGGGAGGGGGAAAGGGGGGGTGGTAGTGGAGGGGGAGGGGGAGAGGGGGAGGTGGAGATGAAGGGGGAGGGGGAGAGGGGGAGGTGGTGGTGGAGGGGGAGGGGGAGGGTGGAGGTGGAGATGAAGGGGAAGAGGGGGAGGTGGTGGTGGAGGGGGAGGGGGAAAGGGGGGGTGGTAGTGGAGGGGGAGGGGGAGAGGGGAGGTGGAGATGAAGGGGGAGGGGGAGAGGGGGAGATGGTGGTGGAGGGGGAGGTGTAAAAGAGCAACAAAAAAACAAAAAAAAACTGAAAGACGGAAATTGAAAAGCAAGGCGAAGTGGTTACCTGACGCTCTCCAAGTTTTTCTCGATGTAACGGGATTGTCGCAGAACAATGGACGGTGGGTGGAAGGCTAGGTCATCGCTGCGAGAAGGGCTCGATATGGCGAGGATAGGAGTAAGGGGGAGGTCGATGGAGAGGGAGGAGTGTCTTGCGTGGGGCTCGAAAGGAGGAAGAGAATGGAGGCAAAAAGTGAAAGATGAAGAATGAGGGGGGGTGGAGTAGGTTTTTATAGGTTTGGATTTTAGGTTTAGGGTTTAGGTTTAGGGTTTAACCCTAAACTCTTCCCGAGCCATAACTCTTTATGGAGAGCTCGGTTTGCCTTTCTGTAAAAAGGTAAAATGATCGTAATTGAAAGCTCTACGCAACCGTGTCCACTACCTAGCCTAATTGTACATCATGTGGCTTTTACACCTACCTACGCATGGTTACTCGCTACTTGAGACGCTAGTCTCCCCGACAGCGGTGCCAAATGTTGGCTCTTTCCTACTGCTTTTATAGGAAGAGCTGGGTATTCTATGTTGCAGGGTTCCGAGGCTTTTTGTCACCTATAGATATATTGGGATTGTCGTTGTAGTATATGTGTAGCTTAGGACCTCGAGTCGTGTTCCGGTGAGAGACGTAGGCTTAAGTGTGGTAAGTAAACAAAATGCAAGCATGTGTAAAAGGCACGTAAACCATTGTTGTTGGGGTAATGAAGGCTATCGCCTTCATTGGGGGTTGTAGGGGGTTGTAGGGTTTAGGAGGAGTTTAAGGGTTCAGAAGGAGGTTGTAGGGATTAGAAAGAGTTCAAGGGTTTAGGAGAAGTTCCAGGGTTCAGAAGGAGGTTCCAGGGTTCAGAAAGAGTTCCAGGGTTTAGAAGGAGGTTCCAAGGTTTAGAAGGAGTCCAGGGTTAGAGGGAGGATTCAAGGTTCAGAGTAGAATACATGGTGGAGAACTCGTCTCCCTCGTAGATCATGGAGTTTAAGGGTTTAGGAAAGCATAGGAGTGGGAGAGGAAGAAGGTGTAAGAGCATGGGTGAAGGAAGAGAAAGAGGAGGAAGCAGGAGGAGGGAAGAGGAGGAGGGAGAGGGAGGAGAGAGGAGGAGGAGGAGGAGGAGGAGGGAGAGGAGGAGGAGGAGGGAGGAGGAGGAGAAGGAGGAGGGAGAAGGAGCGAGGAGGAGAGGGAGAGGGTGGGTTGCAGGGTTGGAGGAGAGGGGAGAAGGGTTGCAAGGTTAGGACATGCTTTTGGACGTGCAGTGCAAGGAAGCATGGACACTTGAGAAAAATGCTTGGAATACCAATGTAGACTCAACACAATGCCCCAAGAGTGTGGGCTTCATTCCATTATGGGGTATTTATACAAGTTGGAGAGCTTCTCTCTCTGCATGTAACACAAAGTCGTATCACAAAGTTGTAACACAAAGTTGTATCACAAAGTTGTAACACAAAGTTGTGTCACAAAGTCGTAACACATTCTCTCTCTTCATGTAGAAGATGTAACACAAAGTTGTTACACAAAGTTGTAACACAAAGTTGTGTCACAAAGTCGTAACACATTCTCTCTCTTCATGTAGACAAACTTGTAACACAAAGTTGTTACACAAAGTCGTAACACATTCTCTCTCTTCATGTAGACAAACTTGTAACACAAAGTTGTTACACAAAGTCGTAACACAAAGTTGTGTCTAGAAGTTGTAACACAAAGTTGTGTCACAAAGTTGTATCACAAAGATGTATCACAAAGTTGTAACACCTTCTCTTTCTTCATAAGTTCATGTTGGCACAGAGTCAACAATCCTTGCATTTAATCTCCCTTGAGACTGTGCTAAAGACCTGATCGATATCCTCATGTGTATGCCCAACATACAAAAATCCACATGCGACCTCATTGAAGATTCGATGAGCAACTAGCATGGAGCAGAATGCAAACATGAGTACATTCTTATTTTCTCGCCAGCAATTATCAGCTTGTATTCTCAAAGTCGGTGGTAGGCGACCTTTTTCTACATGTACATTGCAAATTGCCTGCATAATAGATGTTACAACTTGATTGCTATCATGTAGATGCAAGGAATTAATCCATATATCTGCAAAGAACTTAATTCCATGCACTAACATTCCACATAGATGTGTCTTTAGAAAGTGCTTTCCTTGTAATTTAGGTGGAGTGGCAACAAAACGAGGCAATGTTGTTGTATTCTGATCCATGCCATCCACAATAAGGCACATGTAGTCATCGGGATGTGAAATAGCTTGCTCCTTCCAAAATGCATATTTTTGTTTGGAATGTCGAATAAGGTCATGATGAGATTTTTGGGTTTTTTTGTATAATTCCCTTTGATTTGGACATGTTGCACTCTCAATTGCTCGCTTTAAATCATCACAGACATTGCCCTTTGACATTTTTTGCCTCCTTGGGATTTTAACATATCCAAAGCTCTTCTTCCAAAGAGTATACAAAGTATGAGAAGAAGCTACGGCATCCCCTCTTTGCCTTTGCTTTTCTGCAATAGAGTCAAATACTTCGAGCTTTGTCAAGCCCATTGGAAGGTGCATTTCAGTGATCATGTCTCCATTAGGGAGTTTGGTAGATATATGGCGTTGAGGTAAAGCATTTTCATGTATGAAGTCTTGCAAAATTGCTGCTGCCCTGATAGTTGAGATTCTTGATTTGGACCTTCCTCTATTACCGTGAATGCTAAATTTGTTGCTGCCCTTTGGCTTGGTGACTAAATCCCAATATGTACCATGGGATAATCCAGTAATATTGCGATATACCTTATTGCAAATCCTTTTTCCATTTACGAGAGGTTTTACCTTTTGTCTTGAACTTAGCCTTTTATTGCCATTCTGAAGAAAGCAAGAGAGACTTGTGAGAAGGTATTCATTTCTTTCGCTTCCTCTTCTTTGCCACACGTGTCCTCTACATTCACTGATGTCTGAAAGATCAATGAAGTGCATACATCTTCACTTGCATCATAGATATCCCAATGCATTTAACATGTTCTCCTCCTTCATTACTCTCTTCCTCTTTGGTTGCTTTTGTGGATCTGCCTAGATTCGCTTTCTCTTCATGCATATGTATGACCGTTTTTGTTCCTCGTGCACGTTGTTATCTGTATTTATGCACTTCTTCTCACATTTTTTTGTAACCAAGCATCCATGATTGGTCATTGCATCCTTGGCCATATCACAATCAAAGTTAAATATTGAATAATCCTTTGTTGATCTCATCCTCGTTTTTAACATACTCTTAGGACCATTCAATGAATTCAATATTCTACGAGAGTATTGAGAACCTTGAAACTCTTCCACTCCTGAGAGAACATCACTCATTGGTGTGAAGATAGTGGGAGAGAGGGAAGGAGTCTCACTTGAGGCTTTCTCACAATCACAATGGGGGAATACACACAAAGGTGGAGGCTGAAAACAGTTTTCCTCTTCTTAGTTGTGAAAGCCAAAAGAACTCAAGTACAAAGAAATAGAAGAACCCTATATGTGGGTCTCAAACCAAACTCAACTAACTAAGGTGGCATACTAACCGAGCCACGAACTAGTGTAGATAAGGATAGCTGTCATCCAGCTATTATTTGTGGGCGGTGTACCAACCACATCTGTAGCTAACAAGTCGGTAACATAAATGCACAACGGTCACCCTGGCATATCGCGAGTGGAGCTCGATATCTCAACACTCCCCCTCGAGCTCAATCCCAATTCCTGCACACCAAGCAGGTCTCTGAACTTGCGCAGCTTCTCTGTGCCCAATGCTTTTGTGAAGATGTCAGCTACCTGATCCTCTGTGCTGACATAAACTAGATCAATAAGACCTAGTAACACTTTCTCCCACACATAGTGATAATGCACCTCAATGTGCTTTGTTCTAGCATGAAAGACTGGGTTCTTTGCCAAGTGTATACTGCTCATGTTGTCACAATAAATGACAACTGGCCCATCTGTACACTGATGCATATCATAGACTAGCTTATGCAACCAAGCTACCTCACATGCAGCCATTGCTGCACCCCTGTACTCGGCCTCTGTGCTCGACAAGGCAACTGTAGGCTATTTCTTGCTGCTCCAAGTGACTGCAGCACTCCCAAAAGAGAACAAATACCCACTGGTAGCTCGTCTATCAAAAATACTACCAGCCCAATCAGCATTAGTGTATCCATGCAACTGTATCTGAACCCCAGCCTCATAAAATAGTCCATACTACAATGTGGACTTCACATACCTGAGTATGCATCTAGCGGCATCCAAATGCGGTTTCCTTGGAGCCTGCATAAACTGACTTACCAACCCAACAGCATAGCTCAAATCTGGCCTGGTAATAGTCATGTAAATCAAACTTCCTACTATGTGTCTGTACATAGTAGGGTCTTCCAGAAGCTCACCTGCATCTGCGCTCAGCTTCACATTCTGCTCCAAAGGAACTGAAATAGGATTACAGCCTGTCATCCCATATTTGGATAGCATGTCCAGTCCATATTGCCTCTGCAAGAGCTGTATCCCACTTGGTGATCTAATCACCTCAATGCCCAAGAAATAACGCAGCTCTCCCAAATCCTTCATCTCAAACTTCTGCCTCAATAGCATTTTCACATGAAGGATATCTTCATCACTATCACCTGTGATGATCAAATCATCAACATAAATGACAAGCAGCATAATTCCTTTCTTTGTTTTTCTCACATAGAGTGAGAAATCTGCCTTGGAAATCTGAAATCCAATAGTGACAAGATACTATCCTATCTTGTCAGACCATGCTCTAGGTGCTTGCTTCAAGTCATAGAAGGCTTTCTTCAACCTGCAAACAAACTCAGGATGAATAGCATGAACATAACCTGCTAGCTGCTCCATAAAGACCTCTTCTTGCAAATCACCATGCAAGAAGGCATTCTTTACATCTATCTGATGTAAAGACCATCCCTTTGATGCAGCCATAGCAATGGCTACTTTTACGGTTGCCATCCTTGCAACCGGGTTGAAAGTTTCTTCATAATCAATGCCATATGTCTGTGCATACCCCTTGACAACTAATCTTTCCTTGTATCTATTCACAGAACCATCTGCATTGTGCTTGATCTTATAAACCCACTTACAGCCAATTGCATTCTTGTCTTTAGGCAAAGGCACCAATTTCCATGTAGCATTTGCATCCAAGGCATCCATTTCTTCATCCATGGCTTTCTCCCATTTTTCATTTCCCATGGCTTGCTCAAAAGAAGTGGGTTCTGGTTCCTGTATCACTTTGACCATATAGGCATAGTGAATGGCTGTAAATCCAGCATATTTTAGCCTATCCACAGGATACCTAACCCTGGTAGACCTGCGCAAAATAGGCTCACTTCCAGGTGCTCTCAAAACATCCCTGGTCTTCCTTACTCCAGGTGTAACAACAGAAGGAATACCCAACTCATCATCAAAACTCCGCTCTGAGCCACTGGATTTACCATCCACATAAGAGTGACCTACATTCACATCAAACATGGGCTGATCTACCTTCTCTTTTCCTTTTCGTGATACCTGCGTACCACTATCTGCATTGCTTTGAGGAGATCCTCCTGATCTCAATCTACCTGTCCATGGCAAGGTATGTGAACCACTACTAGAGGACACTGCAGGTCCATTGATATTTTGTGATTACTGCTGTGAATTCTGTGTAGCATTACCATTTTGTGCATCTACATCAATCATCACATTTACTGGTTTATACCAGCTGCTCATCTCATCAAAAACAACATCTCTGCTCACTGTAAACTTACGAGTAGAGGGGTTATAGCATCTATACCCTTTCTGCTGTAGAGAATAACCAATAAAGACGCACTTCTCAGCTTTTGGATCCAACTTGGACCTCAACTCATCTGGCACATGGACATAGGCACTGCAACCAAAAATTTTCAAATGAGAAATATCCTCGGGGGGGTCACTCATCATATGTAACCCTATCGCGTGAGTTCAACAGAAGGATATTTTTTATTTCTAAAATTTACAGAAATAAATATACATAAGGGACTATTTAAATTAGTTTTGGAAAAAATTTACAGATTTGTATAGAAAAGGGGTACATTTTATTAATGAAAAAATTTACAGATAAGGGATTTTCAATATAGGCCTTGAACGCACGTGATATAGAGGGTTTATACATAGTGACCCCCCTGAGGAAATATCTGGTTTCCCACCAGTATACATCTCCTTTGGCATCATGCCATGTATTGCTGCAGTGGGAGTTCTGTTCATTATATAAACTGCTGTAGCAACTACTTCAGCCCAATAATAATCTGGTAGATCTTTTTCATTTAGCATAGCCCGAGATACCTCTCCAATATGCCTGTTTTTCCTTTCATGGGCACACTTTTTAGGTCCTTTGATATTGTAGTATACCTTGTCTTTATCATTGAAAACCATGTGCCTCTTTCTCATGTTTAAAAATTGCATGCTCCATCTCATATTCTTGCCTACCTCACAGTAGGGATCACATAAGGATGTTATGTTATCAACCATACCATCATCAGTGACTTTTAAAATCCTCATCTGTGCAAATGACCATTTCTCCACTTGTTCAAATCCCAATACTTCACCTTCTGCTACAGTCTTATTTGCAAATGATCTCATTTGTAAAATGTCCCCTACAGTAAAATCCAAGGCGGTGCACTTTGTATTCTTGATAATGTCTGTTGCATAAGTCTCATCTTTGTCCCACACTATAAATGATTTGTTGGACGTATTGTAGGGCATAACATCTCCAAGTTTTTCCATATCTCCACATTTATACTTTAGATCAACATGTGCGCTAAGTATCTTTGATACAGTAACTGCCACCTTATCTTCGCCAAGTCTTCGAAAGTGGCAAACTGAATTGGGATCACTATCATGGATTGTAGCAAATGCAACTACTTCTCTTTTGCTACATAAAATCACATCCATCCTTGGAACAAAATCTATAGCCATCTCCTTTGTGAGAGTCCTTCGCAAGCAAGCTGCAGTAGCAACAATTACATAAATATTAGTCTCTTTTTAATAATCTACTCATTTATTATAATTTTTAATTAGTACTTAATTTATTTGTGGGAGAAGTTATCCGATCAAGTACTCAGCAGATGGACACACCAAGTTATCCTTTGCATGGTTGATCGAGCATTAAATACTATTTTTGCTCTAGTGTCATGCACATCCATAAAAAAACACGCTGCTAGGTATGCTATCCAATCAAGCACTTATGGGATGGGTGTGCCACTTTGCATGTAAGTCGATTCCACCTAGTTGAAGGTGTGTGCAAAGTATTGTGCCCATCGGATATGCTTTGCATTGTCGATCAAGCATAAAACACTGTTTTTGGCTTAGTGTCATGCACAACCATGAAAAAACACGGTCCTAAGTGTGTTAATCAAAAAAGTACTTATTGGATGGGGGCTCAACTTTTCACGCAAGTCCTTTTCAGCTAGGTTGAGATGCGTGCAAAGTATTGTCACCATCGGATATGCTCTACATGGTTGATTACGCATTATACAACGTTCTTCCCGTAGTGACATGCACATCTACAAAAAAACACGCCCTTAGGTATGTTATCTGACCAAGTACTTATCGGATGGGTGTGCCTCTTTGAGAAAATCTCAATACCACCTAGGTTAAGGCATAGGAAAAGTATTTTTCCCATCGGATATGCTTTACATGGTCTATCGAGCATTAAATACCATTTTTGCCTTAGTGTCATGCACATCTGTAAAAAAACACGCTGCTAGGTGTGTTATCCGATCAAGTACTAATGCGATGGGAATGCCACTTTTCATGTAAGTCAATTCCACTTGGTTGAAGGTGTGTGCAAAGTATTGTGCCGATCGGATATGCTTTGCATTGTGGATCAAGCATAAAACACCGTTTTTGCCTTAGTGTCATGCACAACCATATAAAAACACATCCCTAGGTGTGTTATTCAAACAAGTACTTATCGGATGGGGACTCCACTTTGCACGCAAGTCCCTTTCCACTATGTTGAGGTGTGTGCAAAGTATTGTCACCATCGGATATGCTTTGCATGGTCGATCACGCATTATACACCATTTTTTCTCTAGGGATATGCACATCCGCAAAAAAACACGCCCTTAGGTGTGTTATCTGAGCAAGTACTTATCGGATGGGTGTGCCTCTTTGAGAACATTTCAATACCACCTAGGTTGAGGCGTACAAAAAGTTTTGTGCCCATCGGATATCCTTTGCATGGTCAATGGAGCATTAAATACTATTTTTGCTCTAGTGTCATGCACATCCGTAAAAAAACACGCTGTGAGGTATGTTATCCGATCAAACACTTATGGGATGGGAGTGCCACTTTGCATGTAAGTCAATTGCACCTAGTTCAAGATGTGTGCAAAGCATTGTGCCCATCAGATATGCTTTGCATTGTCGATCAAGCATAAAACACCGTTTTTGCCTTAGTGTCATGCACAACCATGAAAAAACATGGTCCTAGGTGTGTTAATCAAACAAGTACTTATCGGATGGGAGCTCCACTTTGCACGCAAGTCCGTTTCAACAACGTTGAGGTACATGCAAGGTATTGTCACCATCGGATGTGCTTTGCATGGTCAATCACGCATTATACACCGTTTTTTCCCTAGTGATATGCACATCCGCAAAAAAACACGCCCTTAGGTGTGTTATCTGACCAAGTACTTATCGGATGGGTGTGCCTCTTTGAGAACATTTCAATACCACCTAGATTGCAGTGTAGGAAAAGTATTGTGCCCATCGGATATCCTTTGCATGGTCGATTGAGCATTAAATACTATTTTTGCTTGTGTCATGCACATCCGTAAAAAAAACACGCTGCTAGGTATGTTATCCGATCAAGCACTTATGGGATGGGTGTGCCACTTTGCATGTAAGTCAATTCCACCTAGTTGAAGGTGTGTGCAAAGTATTGTGCCCATCAGATATGCTTTGCATTGTTGATCAAGCATAAAACACCGTTTTTGGCTTAGTGTCATGCACAACCATGAAAAAACATGGTCCTAAGTGTGTTAATCAAACAAGTACTTATCGGATGGGGGCTCCAGTTTGCACGCAAGTCTGTTTCAACTAGTTTGAGATGCGTGAAAAGTATTGTCACCATCGGCTCTGCATGGTCGATTATGCAGTATACAACATTTTTCCCGTAGTGATATGCACATCGGCAAAAAAACACGCCCTTAGGTATGTTATCTGACCAAGTACTTATCGGATGGGTGTGCCTCTTTGAGAACATTTCAATACCACCTAGGTTAAGGCGTAAGAAAAGTATTGTGCCCATCGGATATGCTTTGCATGGTCGATCGAGCATTAAATACCATTTTTTCCGTAGTGTCATGCACATCCATAAAAAAACATGCTGCTAGGTGTGTTATCCAATCAAGTACTTATGCGATGGGAATGTCACTTTGAATGTAGGTCAATTCCACCTAGTTGAAGGTGTGTGCAAAGTATTGTGCCCATCGGATATGCTTTGCATTGTCGATCAAGCATAAAACACCGTTTTTGCCTTAGTGTCATGCACAACCATATAAAAACACGGCCGTAGGTGTGTTATTCAAACAAGTACTTATTGGATGGGGGCTCCACTTTGAACACAAGTCCTTTTCAACTATGTTGAGGTGTGTGAAAAGTATTGTCACCATCAGATATGCTTTGCATGGTTGATCATGCATTATACACCATTTTTTCCCTAGTGATATGGACATCCGCAAAAAAACACGCCCTTAGGTGTGTTATCTGACCAAGTACTTATCAGATGGGTGTGCCTCTTTGAGAACATTTCATTAGCACCTAGGTTGAGGCATACGAAAAGTGTTGTGCCCATCCGATATCCTTTGCATGGTCGATCGAGCATTAAATACTATTTTTACTCTAATGTCATGCACATCCCAAAAAAAACACGCTGCTAGGTATGTTATCCGATCAAGCACTTATGGGATGGGCGTGCCACTTTGCATGTAAGTCAATTCCACCTAGTTGAAGGTGTGTGCAAAGTATTGTGCCCATAGGACATGCTTTGCATTGTCGATCAAGCATAAAACACCGTTTTTGTCTTAGTGTCATGCACAACCATGAAAAAACACGGTCCTAGGTGTGTTAATCAAACAAGTACTTATCGGATGGGGGCTCCACTTTGTACGCAAGTCCATTTCAACTACGTTGAGGTGCATGCAAAGTATTGCCACCATCAGATATGCTTTGCATGGTCGATCACGCATTATACACCATTTTTTCCCTAGTGATATGCACATCCACAAAAAAAAATGCCCTTAGGTGTGTTATCTGACCAAGTACTTATCGGATGAGTGTGCCTCTTTGAGAACATTTCAAACCACCTAGGTTACAGTGTAGGAAAAGTGTTGTGCCCATCGGATATCCTTTTCATGGTCGATCAAGCATGAAATACTATTTTTGCTCTAGTGTCATGCACATCCGTAAAAAAACACGCTGCTAGGTGTGTTATCCGATCAAGTACTTATGCGATGGGAATGCCACTTTGCATCTAAGTCAATTCCACCTAGTTGAAGGTGTGTGCCTATTGTGCCCATCGGATATGCTTTGCATTGTTGATCAAGCATAAAACACCGTTTTTGCCTTAGTGTCAAGCACATTTGTAAAAAAACACAGTCCTAGGTGTGGTATCGGATCAAGTACTTATCTAACCGACATGCCACTTTTCATGCAACTCAATAACACCTAGGTTGAGGTGGGTGCAAAGTATTGTGCCCATCGGATGTACTTCAACATGATATATCACATATTAAACTCCGTTTGTGCCTCAATGTCATGCACAACCATAAAAAAACATGCTTTTAGGTGTGTTATCCGACCAACTGCTTATCAGATGGGTGTACCACTTTGCATGCAATGCAATACCACAATTTTTGAGACTCATGCAAAGTATTGTGCCCATCGGATATGCTTTGCATTGTCGAACAAGCATTAAACGCTATTTTGGCCTTAGTGTCATGCACAACCATCAAAAAACGCGGTCCTAGATGTTTTATTCGACTAGGTACTTATGGGATGGGCACGCCACTTCGCATGTAAGTTAATAATACCTAGGTTGAGATGTCTACAAAGTATTGTGATGATCGCATATGCATTGCATTGTCGATTAAGCATAAATCAACGTTTTTGCCTTAGTGTCATGGACAACCACCAATAAAAAACATGGTCCTAGGAGTGATATTCTAAAAAGTACTTGTCAGATGGGGGAGCCACTTTGCAAGAAAGTCAATTTCAACTAGGTTGATGTGCGTGCACAGTATTGTGTCTATCGGTTATGCTTTGCATGGGGGATCACACATTATACACCATTTTCACCCTAGTGTTATGCACATCCGTCAAAGAACACGCTCTTAATAGGTATATTATCATACCAAGTGCTTATTGAATGGGCGTTCCACTTTGCATGGAATACCATACCACCGCTTTTGAGGCACGTGCAAAGTATTGTGCCCATCGGATATGCTTTACATGGTAGATTGAGTATTAAATACCGTTTTTGGCCTTGGTGTCATGTACAACCGTCAAAAAACATGATCATAGTATTTTTCAAACAAGTACTTATTGGATGGGGATGCCACTTTGCACACAAGTCAATACTGCCTAGGTTGAGGAACGTGCAAAGTCTTGTGTCCATTGGATATGCTTTGCATAGTCGATCACACATTATACACCATTTTGTTCCTAGTGTTATGCACAATCGTCATAAAATACGTTTGGAGGTGTGTTATCCAAAAAAGTACTTATGGGATGGGTGCACCACTTTGTATGCAAGTCAATACGACCTAGGTTGAGGCGTGTACAAAGTTTTGTGCCCATCGGAGAAATGTAGATGCAATAATATTAGAAAATTCTCGGTATGTGTATATGTGTGTGTGTGTGCCAAACAATTTTGATACAACAAAGTAAACACCTAGTGCACAAATTATGCACTTCATACCTTGAGTAGGATAAATATGCCCTTGAATAAAAGCACAGTTGTTGTATGACCACAATAGGATCGCTTTGACATCTGTGATTTTGCCCACATGTAAGTTTGCAAATAGTATAAAAAATCATATAATAATATATTAATAATTTGCAAATGTGTATAGCAAGTGAGTAATGGGAAGTGGAAGTGGGAGTGAGGAGCGAGGAGTGCAATGGGAGAGGGAAGTAATAGGGGTGTATGATAATAAGTATAAAAAATAGTATAATAATATATTAATAGTTTTCAAATGGCAAGTGAGTAATGGGAAGTGGAAGTGAGAGTGGGGAGGGAAGAATGGAATGGGAGAGGGGAAGGTAATAGGGGAGTAGGATAATAAGGGAGTGAAATGAGTGAGGGGAGTTAATAGGGGATGAAAAAGAGGAGGGTGAGATGGGCAAATATGGGATTTTGGGAAATGGGAGGAGTATGGGACGTGGTGGAAATGTGGGATGGGAGTGGTGGCAATGGGGGAGGAAGAAGAAATGGATGGGGGGAGGGCTAATGGAAGATTGGGATGAGGGATGGGGGTCCAATGGGAGAGGGGGAGTAATGGGAGCCAATGGGAGAGGGGATAAATGAAAAGCCAATAGGAGAGAGGGGAGGAATGCAAAGCCAATAGGAGAGGAGGAGGAAAACCTAATTTTTCTTATATATAGTCTTCCTTCTTCATTCATTCTTCCCTCATTTCATTCATTGAAGCAAGAAAGCAAGGACGATCAAGAAAGCAAGGAAGAAAGAGCAAACTTACAAGCTTTTTCCAGGTACTTGCAAATTTTTTTGATTAATTCTTTATCTAGATTTTTTTTTTAAATTTGAAGAGAGAGGAAGTAGAGAGAGAGAGGAACTAAAGAGAGAGGGTTCCTGATGGCCGCCAGGAGGGGAGGAGAAGGAGAGGATGGAGGGGGGGGAGGGGAGGGAGGGGCGAAGGCGGGGTCGAGGGGGGAAGGGGGGGGGAGGGGAGCCGGGTAGGGAGGGGGGGGGGAGGGAGGGGCGGGGGCGAGGGCGGGGTCGAGGGAGGGAGGGAGGGGGGGGGTTCTGGTGGGGTCGAGGGAGGTAGGGAGGAGGGGGGGAGGGAGGGGTAGGGGCAGGGCGAGGGGGGTTCTAGTGGCCGTGGCCGCCAGGACCCCTGGAGGGGGGAGGGGAGGGAGGGGGGTGGGGGGCGAGGGAGGGAGGGAGGGGGGGGGGGTCTGGCGACCACGGCTGCCAGGATCCCCTAGAGGGGGGAGGGGAGGGAGGGGGTGGAGTCGGGTGGGGGAGGGGGGAGGGGAGGGAGGGGGTGGGGAACGGTAGGCGGAGGGGAGGGAGGGAGGCGGGGGGGGGAGGGGAGGGGGGAGGGATCGAGCGAAGGAGGGAGGGGGGGGGCTTGGCGGCTGCGGCCGCCAGAACCCCCTAGAGGGGGGAGGGAAGGGGGGGGAGGAGAGGGAGGGGGGGGGGTATGGCGGCCATGACCACTAGAACCCCCTGGAGGGGGGGGAGGGGAGCCGGGTGGGGGAGGGAGGGAGGGGGGGTGTGGCGGCCGCGGCCGCCAGGACCCCCTGGAGGGGGAGGGGAGGGAGGGGGTAGGGGAGCGGGAGCGGAGGGGAGGGAGGGGAGAGGGGAGGGGGGGGAGGGGTCGAGGGAGGGAGGGGGGGTCTAGCGGTCACGGCCGCCAGAACCCCTGGAGGGGGGGGGAGGGGAGCCGGAAGGGGGAGGGAGGGAGGGGGGGTCTGGCGACCGCGGCCGCCAGGACCCCTGGAGGGGGGAGGGGAGGGAGGGGGTGGGGAACGGGAGCAGAGGGGAGCGAGGGGAGGGGGGGGAGGGGTGGAGGGGTCGAGGGAGGGAGGGGGGGGGGGTTTGGTAGCTGTGGCCGCCAGAACTCCTGGGGGGGGAGGGGGGAGGGGAGCCGGGTGGGGGGAGGGAGGGAGGGGGGGGTCTGGCGGCCACAGCTGCCAAGACTCCCTAGAGGGGGGAGGGGAGGGGAACCCCCTGAAGGGGGGAGGGAAGGGGGGGGAGGAGAGGGAGGGGGGTCTGCAGCCGCGGCCGCCAGAACCCCCTGGAGGGGGGAGGGAGGGAGGGGGAGGGGTCTGGTGGCTGCGGCCGCCAGAACTCCTTGGAGGGGGGGGAGGGGAGGGGAGCCAGGTGGGGGAGGGAGGGAGGGGGGATCTAGCGGCCGCGGCCGCCAGGACCCCCTAGAGGGGGGAGGGGGGGGGAGGGGGTCGAGGGAGGGAGGGGGGCTGGCGGTCACAGTCGCCAGAACCCCCTGGAGGGGGGGGAGGGGAGCCGGGTGGGGGAGGGACGGAGGGGGGGTCTGGCGGCCGCGGCCGCCAAGACCCCCTGGAGGGGGGAGGGGAGAGAGGGGGTGAGGGAACGAGAGCAGAGGGGATGGAGGGGAGGGGGGGAGGGGTCGAGGGGTCGAGGGAGGGAGGGGGGGTCTGGCGGCCGCGACCGCCAGAACCCCCTAGGGGGGAGGGGGGGAGGGGAGCCGGGTGGGGGAGGGAAGGAGGGGGGGTCTGGCGACTACGGCCGCCAGGACACGCTAGAGGGGGGAGGGGAGGGAAACCCCCCTGGAGGGGGGAGGGGAGCCGGGGGGGTTTGGCAGCCGTGGTCGCTAGGACCCCCTGGAGGGGGGAGGGGAGGGAGGGGGTGAGGGAGCGGGAGCAGAGGGGAGGGAAGGGAGGGGGGCAGGGGTCGAGGGGTCGAGGGATCGAGGGAGGGAGGGGGGGGTTTGGCGGCCACGGCCGCTAGAACCCCCTGCAGGGGGAGGGGAGGGAGGGGGTGGGGGAGCGGGAGCGGAGGGGAGGGAGGGGGGGAGGGGAGGGAGGGGGAGGGGTCGAGGGGTCGAGGGAGGGAGGGGGGGTCTGGCGACCGCAGCCACCAGAACCCTGGAGGGGGGAGGGGAGGGGAGGGGGGAGGGGAGCCGGGTGGGGGAGGGAGGGGGTGGGGGGTGGGGAGGGGGGGGTTCTGCACGGCCGCCAGGACCCAAGGAG